>NW_010257116.1:14990-15337 GCF_000690775.1 Eurypyga helias | reverse complement strand
GGCTCCTCCGCCCTCTTCGGCACCCCCCACGGGCGGTCCCCCCGCAGCAGCTTCTCCAGGTCCAGGGCGTACTTCAGCAGCCTCAGGAGAGCGACGGTGGACACGCAGTCCAGCTCCGAGAGCATCAACGGCTCCCCCCACAAAGGTGCTCTCCCTTGTCTCGTTGCGGGGTTCGTGCGCTGGCCGCGGAGCTCGGGCTCGGTGGTGAGGGCCGGCGGGGTGGAAGGGCCTTCACTGGGAGGAGAGGATGCTGCGGCGCTGGGATACACGGTTTAGATTAGATATCAGGAAGAAATCCTTCCCAGAGAGGGTGGTGAGGCACTGGCACAGGTTGTCCAGGAGTGTGT
>NW_010257116.1:0-14912 GCF_000690775.1 Eurypyga helias | reverse complement strand
AGGGGGGTTGGAACTAGATGGTCTTTAAGGTCCCTTCCAACCCAAACCAGTCTGTGATTCTATGATTCTACGGTGGCGGTCTCTAGTAGTGGGTGTCGCGTGTTTCTAGGCGTCTGGTAGCGCTTTCTCAGGTGCATCGCCGCAGAAGAGGGCAGGTTCCTGTGTGCGTTGGTGGTGCATTCTAGGGCAGCCGATTGAGGCCATCGCAGCCCGTTTAATTATGGAGTGGGAGCTCAGCTCCAGCGCTGCTGGATGTAGGTCACTGGGTGGCCCAGTGCTGCGCAGCGCTGGGGCTTTCCCCTTTGGAAAGACTCTTGTAGTCCTGGAGATGGGTTATGGTGGTCAGAAATATGCCCGCTTGCTTTTGGAGCAGGTGAATAGTGATGTAAACGTACTTGTAACTGCTAAACCCCTTCTCTTGCAACAGAACTTACACAGAGTTTTCTAAAAACACAGTGCAAACTCGAAAACCGTGCTCTTTGAACTATTTTATATAGCTGCCTACAAATCTTTTAATTAGCCAAAGTGTTGCTAATGCTAGGTGGAAATCACACTGGGAATTCTGGGGGTCGTGAATCCCTAGGATATAAGAAAAACTTGAATATTAACCGTACCGTGGGATGGAAATGAAGAGCTGACTAGGTGCTTTCTGTGAGGATCTGAAAGGATCAGGGTATCATTGACTGGGACGTGTTCAACCAGAAATGCTGGTTGTGGAGCTTCACTGGCCTGTTTCCTTCCGAGCTGTGCTTTTCAAATCTTTAATAGGTATCTGTGATGAAACATTCAACTGGTAATTACAGCAGCCTGTGAGCACTAAGTGCTTATCAAAGCGGCAAATGATCTGTAAGCTGCTGCTTTTCTAAAAATACAGTTCTCTGTTAGGAAGGTTGAGCTGAAGGCACAGGTACTGCAGAGGATGCTGTGCAACTGGGCTAGGGTGGTTTATTGTGAGGAAATGATAGCAGGAGATGCTGCAGGGTCCTACCAGCCCATTGCTGATGCAGGAGCCCTGCTGCGAGTGGAGTATGCCCGGAGTTTGCGGCACGAGGAGCAAAGCCAAATATTTAGACCTAGTAACTGGGGATTGTAATATTTTATTGATGTAGAGGCCTTCATGTGGGCTTATAATAATCTTGACGGAAATTGTGGTCTGACCTTGGTTAAAGTTTGAGGTAACCACAACAGAGAGTTACTTCATACAGCTATTTATGCCTGTCCTCTGCCAATGTGCTTAAACTGTTCCTCTCCTCTGACCGTGCACAGTCATATACTGGGAGCACAGTCCTCCCAGTCTGGGATAAGCTGAAGATTTCAGTTAATCAGTAACCACTGATAACGCAGCATTAAGATGTTCCAGAGAGGTTTTTCCTTGTACGTGCTAGTATCAAATTTATCTGGTGAAAGTAAGCTTTGGGTCTTGTTTCCCAGAAGATGGCTCCTGGGACCAGGGACGTGGCTCCAGGTTGGTAGCGGTGTTGCTGGCTTGCGTTACGGGTTAGCAGGTCTGGCATGCTCTGCTGCTTTCCCCTTTTTTTCTGGAGAAGTGCAGTAAGGCTTTTGCTATCAGAAAAAAAGTCTGTGCACAGTTTCAGCTGTTGCATATTGATGTTCTCCAGAAAGTGGAGTGTAAACTAATTCGTCCTTATTTTACCCTATTATTTCTTAGGAAAAAAAATTTCTGAGACGTTATGATTAGTGTGCCAGATATATTTTAATATTATAAGGTTACAACAGGCTTTTCAGCAAAGTCTTTCGCTGCTTTAGTTGATGTGAAATCGGTATGCTCTGGACAGTCCTGTGCCTACATTTTGAAGTAATGATGGAGAGACAGGTGAAATCTTGATTTTAATGTTTGGGTGTGTTTTCCACTGCGTAACCAGTTGCGAAAAGCAGTTTTATTGCTTGAAACTTGGTACCATGGTGGCATTGTTGTTCTGGGTGCTTGGTGCTGTGCATGAGTTATTTGACTTTGTACTTTCTATCCAAGGCCTGCCTACGGTCTGCAGAGAAAATAGAAGTTTTCAACGAGGTACTCACTGACATTTTCAGCTTGAAATGGTTGCCCAGATGTGTTGGTGTCTGCTTGTGTGATGTTTCTTGAAAGACTGTTCCTAACTACCTTTGGTAACATACCTTAGAACAAACTGAAGTTACAGAAATTTTAAAGCAAGAGTCAAAAATATGTAAATCTACATATCTTTGGTGTTACTGATGCTAATGCCATGAAGTGGGTAAAGGTTGATTTTTTTTTTTTTTTTTTTTTGGTGGGGATGAGAATTATTCCTCACACAGTCACTAAGCCATCTTTGGGCATCAAGCATTTTCCTTTTCGACTTGCAAACCCCATGTGCTGTTGATCTGTTGGCCTCAAGTCCCATGCAAGCGGTTCCCAAAACCTTTTTAATGGGGAGGTGGGGAATTCAAACACCTACTTCCCAGTAAGGTGAGCTACAGTTCCGGGTCACTCAGGTGTTGATCAGCCTTCCCTACAAGTTAGTTTTCAAAGGAAGAAAAGCTGAAGGTGTGGGTGGGGAAGATGAAGTGGCCTGTCCGCCAGGCAGGCTGGTGCCTGTCTTTCGGATCTTGTTCATGGCCTCCACTTTTTTGGGAGGACTGCAGCGTGTTAATGTGATGTTTTCTAGGCTGTGGTGGTGATGGTCGCAAGCCGCTGCCTTCATGCCTAGCTTTGTCAAAAACGTGGCTTTGTCCGTTTTGGAAAATGCATTATACAGTAAGCTGATCCTCTACCAGTGCTGCTATTCTAACATTGGAGTATTTTTTCCATCTAAATATCAGGTTATTAGTTTTGAAATTCACTTCTCCCTGATTTTAATAGTCTTAGGTCATGGTATTCAAGCTGTAAATTCATTTATTTGAGGCAAGTAATGTTCTTACATATGCATGCACCACCACTACCCCCAAAGAAAAAAAAACTCACACCATAATGCTTCTCTAAACTTCATGTTGGAGAAGCAAGAAAAGCTATTTTTGCCTTAAAACCATTTAGGAGAACTTGTCAAGAGAAATGTTGTTCCTCATCTGAACTTCCCTCCCTCCCCCCTTGAAGTCTGTGATTCTTCCGTAATGCGAGGAACTCCTGGTGCTCTGGAGGAGGAGGATGGCTCTGGGGCAGTGAGGTTCAAAAGTAGTCCTTTTTTCAGTGGTTCTCACTTGTCACTTGTTTCAAGATAACATTAGTTTGACTAACCCTTCGTTAGGATATGTTAAGCAGATTTGTGAGTCACAATTATAGACTATCAAGAGGAGTACAGTTATAATGTAATTAACTGCTCTTTTGAGGATTTTTTTTCTGCGGGAGGTTTGAGAGGAGTTAGTTTTAAGCTCTTATCTCAAATTTTCTACTGTTTATAGTCATGGGAGGCAGAGGGTAGCTTGATGAGTGATCTCTGAGGCCTCTGGTTTTTTTCCTTGCAAGGCTTAACTTGAGATAATTCCTGGTAGTTCTGTGTCACCTTTTGCTACCCTGGTACAGTTACTGCTGCCAGTGTTTCCAGCAGCAGCCCAGGAAACTTTCTGTGCACTGATAGGGATGAGCAGGCAGAGCTTTGGAGCCTGTGGAATTCAGGCAAAATGATGTCAATGTATTGGAAGTGGTCCCACATCGTTCCCTATCTTGTAGCTGCTAGTTTTTGGTGACGTGCCGGTATACGCATGTTCTTTTTGAACACTGGAGAGTCTTTTTCTGCAATGGGCTAAAAATCCTTCCAGGACTCCTAGCTGTTTCAGTTACTGGGAGTGTGGCCGAGACATGGCTACGGAAATAAAAATCTAGCAGATAAATAGATTGCAATTGGGGTTAAGCATTGTCTAAGAGGGTTTTTTATTGTTATTTATTGGGTAGGTCTTGTGTCAAGCGGAATGAATGTCAGCTGCACTGATACAGCCAGATGCTTAAGAACTGAACCGGTATTAAGGTCACTGGCTGAATTAGAGATGGATTAATGTTTGCACAATATTGGAGTGTATGCCAGATGCTGGCAGTCTTTGTTCAAATTGAAAAGAAATGTAGGATTTCAGTGTTGCTCTCTATTAACTCAACAGTTAAATGTCTAATGGCAGAAATGGGGAACTTCGGGTGGGGTTGCTGGATACTAGAAGCGTGGCATGGGCATGCATCTCCATTCCCTCACTAGCCAAGCTCTGTCGAGTGAACTGGTTTATTTGTTTTGCCGGAGTGCTGCCTGTTGTGTGTCTTACCGCTGTAGGTAACAACGCTGTGTGGGTCGAGTGAAGCTCACATAGGTGACCGAAACACAGTGTGCACAAGGAAAGGATCTGTTGAAACCATGGTGTTCTTGTTCCTTTCCTCCTGATGGTTCAAGCTGAATTGGAGGGTGCTCAGTGTGACCAGGAGGACGAGGTTACTCCAGAACTGTTTCCTAGTCCTGGTGAGTCCAGAGGTAATGACAGAGCATTTTGTGTTGATGGGGCTTTTTGGTGAGCTCTGTTCTGAGACCCAAGGAAGGGTTTAAGCTGCTCATAGCAGCTGCATGTAGAGAACTTCAAACCTTGCTGCTTCAGCCATTGCCGGTCCTTTACTGGCTGCAGTGGTCATTCTGCCCTAGAAATGGATTCGCCTGTACCAAGTGCTTCCTCTCTTTGGCGCTTAAGCAGCCAGAACTCCCCGTTGCTCCGTTTGACAGAGTAGGATTCCAAAGCGGTGTGTCGCATGCCACGCAGCGTAAGCTCGTTGTAGCGTTGCATTCAGATCTTGGGTTCTTCGCCCTTCGCTGAAGGGTCACTTGGGTGTGTTTGAGTGAACAGTTTGGCTCTTGTCTGCAGAGCTGCGTTCAACGCTGCGGTGCTGATGGCCACCTGTAGCTTAGTACTCACCGCCGCAGTACAACTATCCGGCTACCGCATGGTTTGTGTAAGAGGATGGCTGAAGTAGCGTGTCACTATGGCTTGCTGTGGCATGGGTACAACCTTGGAAATGATACTTGAGAGGTAGAGAGCGAGTACAAATATTTTTTCAAATGCCTGCGTATTCATTTTCACTCTGAGCTGCGTAGGGTTGAAAAAAGTCATTAATGCAGACTATTAATGTGATAATGTTGCTTTTGATAATTGCTGTTAGGATTTCCCCTAGGCAACTGCAGTAAACACACAGTGAAAGGCGGTTTCTGCCAAAAAATACAGAATGCGTTTTTTCATGTGAGAGGAAAAAGAAATGTCAGTGTATTGAACTCGAGAAACTATCATCTATTTTGTTCATGAAAAGCATCCAACATAAAGCTATTATCTTGATGGAAGTCTAAAATAGGGCATTTGATTTTGATATTTCAGACTGGTACATAATGACAGTGTTTGACAAATATTTCTGCTTTATTGACAAAATAGTGCCAAATGCTTTCTTACAGCAAAACAAGCGGCAAATGCCATCAGGACAATAAGCACACAGTGCAGTGTAGCTTCCTGCAATGTTTTTGTTAGTAATCACAGAAGACATTAATAAAGCTGAAATGGTAGACCCTGTTATTTACTGAGGTTTCCTTTGGGAATAGGAAGGCAAGCAGGGTGGAGAGATCTGCCTTTCCATGCTGCAGCTCTCGGCCTCCAGTAACTGCTGTAGTCGCTTTGGAGCAGGCAGGGACTCGGGGCGACACGAGGGCCGGTTTCTGCCCTGGTTAACAGTCTTTAGAAGCCTGATCAGTCTAGTTTGAAGGAACATTTGTGGAGTGGGTTGATTTGATTTAACCTCATGGCTAGTACTTGTTTTCGTATGCTTTGGGTATACTTGCAGTGGGGTTGTGCAGACGAAGACGCAAAGGTCACTTGTCTGGAGTTGTAACCCAGAGTACATCTCTGTGTATTTAAACGTTACAGAAAGGTCTTTATGAGGAACCCCCGTAGGATCTGGCCATAATGTCAGATACGGTAATTGTGATTTATGAAGTAGGCACATCTGTGTTCCCCGGTTGTAAACATGCCACTTGGGTGGTACACAAAGATACAGCTAATGGATGTAGGAGACGTTGTTTGTAAACTACCTGAAACACATTATTTGTCACTTTATTTTTGGTAGACTCTAGATAGAGAGCGCTATTAAATTTATAAATTCAGCAATGTCAGTCCTAGTTACATCAAACAACTTTTATTTTTAGCTGGATTGATGATGTGTCTCAACTCCTGAGCTTGGTGAAGTTCATTTCAGCCTTGACTATGACATAATATGGAAGTCTCTTGGGAGGATCCCAGTGTTAGCGAAGGGTTCTTGCTCTTCAGAGAGCCCAAGACGCAGTGCAGTTCGAATGCCTGTGAGCTACGCTTCCGTTCTGTGAATGAAGCCCCGTAGCAGATCTTTCCTTCTTGGAAGTGCCTGATGCTGACGTTTTACAACTTAGATGCGAAGGGGAGCTCAGATACTGTGCTGACTGCTGCCAGCTCCTGGCACTGCCAAGTTATTTATAATACCTCTCTGTTTGTTTGCATGTATTTGTCAGCCGGCTTGTCTGGCTGGTTTGGTAGAGAATCTGGATTCCTAAAAACGCTGTTTTACTTGTGTTGGACTCAGTGTGTATATACATATGCGTGTGTGGGTTTTCGGAAGGGGATTCTGCAACACTGGTGCTATTTTTTTTTTTTGTCGTCTTCCCATGGAAACACCCTTAATGACAGTCCTCATGTATTAAACACAAGGGAAAGCTATTTTTAAAAGTGGATGCTAAACCCTTGGTGCAGTTGTATTTGTAACTGTACGTGTAAGGACATATAACACGTCTCTGGAGAAGCGCTTGCTCCTTAGGTTCTCCGCTGCTTTCCGTGAGTGCGTGTGTTGTTTAGGTCTTAAGAACATCTTTGTCTTGATGTGGAATTAGTGAGTTACTGCTTACTCTCACTAAGTGTTGCTTTTTTTTATAGACTGAACCTTGAAAAACCAGTGTCCCTTAGCACTGCTGGTGTTGGTATTATGGAGCATTCTTGCAGAGATGCCTCTCTCCCCGTAGCTCCTGAAAAGCAAAGCCTTCTTTGGGCTGAGGGTCAGAGTGACACACTGCCTGAAACATCTTCTGCTCCTGCTTTGGTATTGGGGGTGGACTGCCTGGGAGACTGGGATGTTGACCTAACTGTTCCTTATGCAACATCCTAATTCAGAAGCTCTTCTGTTCAGCGATACAGAAATATTTATGTTGGCAAGGCAACAGCTTTTCTGTCTCGATCTCTGTGTCCCGCAGGGAAAAACATCTTATTTTGCACTCATGGAGGATACAAGGTTTAACTTTTCTGGAGTTTAAATTATTAAAACTGTTAAAATCAAATGTGTGTTGCTCTTCACAACTTTCAAAGGATTGTGCTCAGGACTTTGAGAGAAATATGATTTCCACCACCACCCCACCCCCCATCCTGAATTGAAAATCACCCATTTTGCCCCATCCTCGGCTGCAGAGTGTTGGTTTCCTTGCTCAGGCTGCTCTTCCTCCCAGTCCAATCTGGCAGATGGTTACTGGCTGTCACTGGTATCCCTTTGGCTGTGTATATCCTCTCATCCCCTCCTCTTGGGCTGTCCTGGATCTCCATTGAAGTACTTTGTTATAAATCCCATCGTAGAGTTTAATATTTAGTTTACTTCTAGTCCACTTTCTAGTCCTTCATAGGGAACCTTGTTGCCCCAAGTATTGTCATGGTAGAAGATGAATGCATACAAGTGACTTATTCCAACCGATCCATGATTTTGCACACTGACATACATCATTCCTTCAAGATGAAGGGGCTGTTTTCCACTTAATAGCTAAAAAAACCCCAAAGTCTTGTTATCCATTGACAATGCTTAGGTGGGAGACAAATCCATCTGTGCCTGTGTTAATTTTCCTGCCGAGGGATAGCGGGTGGTTCTGCCTGTTTCTGGAGTTGGCTTCAGGCTTTTGTTACTCCAGATACTGGACAAGGAAAATCTCATTGGGAATGCTTTCCCTGTTGAAAAAAGAGATTTGAGCAGAGTTGATTTGAAGCTAAACTGAGTAACTACCCTTATTTTCAAGCAGGTATGGCGTTGTGTGTTGTCAGGGGACCTGCCGGGTGTGTGTCACGTGCTGCATAGCATGTGTGGTAAGCAAGTGTCAGTGCTGCCCCGTGGACCGAGCAGAGTCTTCTGTAGGCAAACCTTCCTTGGAGGTTTTGCTAGTCCTTAATCTTTGTATTTCTTATCTTTAGAGAGTCATAGGGAGGGGCTGTTGTCTTTGTAACCACAAGTGACTATTGCCTCTTCATAGAACTGAACCTCAGCTGTTGGGTGGCTGTTGCTGCTCTGTAGGTGGGATTGCTCTTGGCTGTGGGAAGCCCCATCCCTGGCTGTCTTCAAGGCCAGGCTGGATGAGGCTTTGAGCACCCTGGTCTAGTGCAAGGTGTCCCTGCCCATGGCAGGGGGGGGTTGGAACTAGATGATCTTTAAGGCCCCTTCCAACCCTAACCATTCTATGATTCTATAAGCTGTTGGTGAAGCTGTTGCTGGCCGGAGTTAAACCACAACAGGCAGGCCTTATGTTATTTAGGAGTTCAGGAGGTGTTTCAAATACTGCGTCAAAAGCACCTGAAAGCTTCTGTCTAAGCTGAAGTGTAGCTAGGAGCGTGTTCAGCTTGCCCAGCTCCACTGCGGTGGTTTGAGGTTGGGGTTTTTCATCCTCCTGTACGATAGCTCGCCAGGATGATGCCCCTCCACCTTCTGATGGTAGCTTTGTGCTACAGGCGACTTGCTGAGGGTTTCTTACCCTTTCCTCACGTGGGAAACGAGCGTGGCACTGCGCTGTTATGTACTCACACCAGTGCTTTAAGAAAGGATCGATGTGATTCATAGCTTGACACCCAGTGGTCATGTTTCTCTGCTGAGGTAACTCAGTCCAATCTGTTTTCAAACAAGTTTTTTCAGACTGCTACTTCATGTGGTTATTTCACAGAAGTGACATCTATAAGTGTGTTTGGGGTTTTTTTAATTACCCTAAAGGGTACTTGTTTCCATGTCCTCAGTATGCCTTGCAGTTTCCTAGCACAAAACATGTCCTTGCTTGTTAAATTGATCAGTGAAAAGCCTGTTTCTGTAAGAAAAGCCTAATTGCGATCCTCAGGAGACTGTGTTATTTTTGATTTTGTCCTGTTGGTGACGAAGTCCCTCAGCCCCACCACATTGCGTTGGGCAGGCTGCGGAAGTGGCGAGTTAACGTGAGTGACACAGTGCTAGGAAAGCTTTCATTTCCCTGGAGTTGCCCGTGGCAGGATTGTTTCCCAAGCATCAGAGGAGGAAGACAACACTGCAGGGCTTTCTCGAAGCAGTGGGTAGCGGGCATGGCCTGTAGTTCTGAAGGCACAGGGTAAACTGGGCGATAGGTAAATACCACTGAATGTGAGCGATTCTGGGTAAAATAACATCTGTTCTTGTAATAGATTTTAATCTCTTAAAATATCTGAGCATGCCTTATGTGTAAGACGTTCTTAGGTATTTTTAAGTTGGCTGGAAAATCAGTGCTCACTGCGGATGATGGTATTTGAGATTACACCGTTGGTGTGAACGAAGAGATGAACTTCAGACTGGGGTTAGGTGGGGATGGGGCCCTCTGCGAGAGGGCACGATCCGCTCTGAGGAGATTCCTGATTTTCAGTTTAGATATCTGCAAAGCTTCCTGTGTGACTCCAGGTGAAGTTGTTACCAAGTAGTTTGAGGATGATAGACTGTAAAGAGTAGGTTGAGATCAGATAAGCGAGGCAAGTGTTTGGCACTTTGTCGCATGTATGGAATTGCCTGAGTAGGCTTTATTATTCTTGTATGTATGTACTGTAGGCATGGAAACACAGCGAGTATGTTGAGCTGCATTGAAAACTTGGTTGTGGGAATCTGTCCCTTTTCTTGTCCCTTCTTATCTCATGGTCTTGTGAACACAATGGGTGGGGAGTGCAAAAGCAGAGTCATGTAGTTGGTTTGCTTTATGCTCAGACTCCAGTGTTCCTTTTAGCATGCCCACCTGCTCTACCTCTTCAGGGGGGCCCCTTGGGGTTGTGGAAACGCTGCAGCAGCGACTAAGGTGTGACTTACCTGCTAGTGCAGTTGACCTCCAGCCCTTTGAACCAACTCGATTTTTAACCAGAAGCAGGGAGGGGACCTCACGATAAGTAAAGGCTGCTCACAGGGCACTGCAGTCACCTTAGACTCCGTGTTACTCAAACTGCCATTTCCCTCCAGTGAACGGAACTGGTACAGTCTTGTTCTGAGAAGCATTTTGGGAGAATCCCAAATCCAAATCTCAAAAAATAAAAACAAAACAGCTTGCTGTCGTGCAATCTGGATGGTTTTCAGTTCAATGTACCTGTAAGATAGAAGCCCTGCCTTGGCTTTCTAGTGAAAGCGGTTTCTGAAAAGGACTTGGAGGAGCTCAGACTGTAAATGAGCCTAAACTAAAGAGATCTTGATCAGTTCTCTCAGTCTGTGCAGAAACAACTTATAACCCTAAATGCCTTGCTCGTTCTTGCAGCTTCCAGGCAGAAACCATTCCCCTCTCGCCTAAGGACAGTGAGGATAGTGTACAGGTCTGGTGGTGTAATCCAGCTGTAGGTGCGTCTTTCAGGTGGATGCTTCTTGATGTGCAGAGGTGCTCCAGTAGGCACTTCTGACACTTGAAGCATTCCTGATCCAGGTGCTCTTGGGTGGATGTGCAGGATGCTGGTTCTGCTTGTGATGTTTACTAGAATCTTCCAGGTAAGTCTCAGCCAGAGTAGCACCAGTACTATCTGCATTCGATACTTAAAGGAAGATAAACTTTTTAGTGGGATGGTTTTTACCAGAGATGTCTGTGGGCAGTTTTGACCTGGTGCATTTGAAGGTCTTCCTGGTTTGAGTGCAGTGAAATACCAGTGCATGATTTGGAGGGACCTTTCTGTTCCCTTTTAACTTCTGAATCAAGTCTGAAGGTCTGCAAGGAATGAGGAGCTGCAGGAGCTGCTGATGAAATTATTATTTATTTATCTGTTTATCTATTTATTTATTTATTTTACCTGGAGACTGGAAAACCTACTAGTTCTTTTCATTAGCCCTTTTCTTGTGCTCCTTTGCTACAGAAATGCATTTTCAGCCCAATTCCTTAATGTGGCTGTTGAGCCCTGTGGGTGGCAGGAAGAAGGTGATACTGCTGCTGAGCCAGATGATGCAACTGTCTGTCTTCCAGCATCTGTCTCTACTTCACACAACCACTGGAGCCACTCTGATTGTTACCTCTGCTGTCCTTGAGGGCTCCAGGTGGTACATGGGGAGCACCTGGGAAGTAGGAATTGTCTGGAATTAGTTTGGTAGAGGAAACAGAAACCTGCATTTAGAGTAAGAGACTCCAGGATGAAGTGGGATTTGGTTGCTGTGTTAATTACAGTTTTGCTCCTAGGTAACTGTTAAGTGATACTATGTTAATTCCCTCCTATGATTATATGCATTTTCCCATCAAAACAAAGGTTCAGTTGTGCTCGTGGATTATGTACTTCCAGTCGTACCTGTTAGTGTTTAATGTAAGCTCGCTGTATCTTTCAAATTTAGGAAATCCCCACAGGTTCTTAATGTGCCTGTGGGCACATTGTGGGCTTTCACCTGGGAATCCTGGTTTTTCAGGTGACTTAGAAAAGAAATAAGCATGCTGAAAGAAATTGTTCCAAGTCACTCCTGGAAGTTACTTTGGCTGAAGCCTGGGCAGTGTGCATCAAGGTTTTCTGTGGTAACCCTCTACCCCTTGTTCCCTGTAAGAAAAGGTGTTGGGATGAGGCTCCTCTTCGTTACGCTCACAGAGTATGTTCCTGTCGCAGCTTGCCTTAACCTTTACCCTCGCAAAGTATGTAAGGAATTGACTGATAACAAATCCCTTTCCATCCCCAAATAAAGAAATCGTGTGATCCGAGCATGCATGCTAGTTCATATTTTTAGGGCCCCCAGGTTGAGACATCAACTGTACTCTGTCTCGTGTTGCCTGTATGCAGGGTGGATCAGGTACGAAGGAGACACAATATCTGTTTGGTGTGGAAAACTGCAGTTTAAAACAGTTGGATGCTGGGGGCTTGACAGCATTCAGTAGTGGGTGATGGAGCTGGTTACTACGTACTACCAACTGGCAAAAATGTGCGTAATGCTGTTTCCACAAGATGTGAAAGCAGTCTTCCTTTGGTTTTGGTTTCCTTCAGTCAGTGTCCTGTCCCGAACCACTCAGCTGCTTGCGTGGTTGTGTTGTTGGTGGCTTCTGAAATGTGTGTGTGTGTGTAGGACCATCTCTTACTCGGTATGGGCTTTTCCAGCTCTCTCTGCTCTCGTGCCCGCTTACTGTCTGCTTCCCCAGCCCACTCACACGGCTGATGCTGATGGATGCACTTGGGGAGAAAAGGAATTTAACTGTTCCTTCACTCGGTGTGCCTGAGCGCGCTGCGTTACCCAGCACAACTTGGGTCAGCTTCGCAAATCATCCCGTACGTGAAATTCCCGGTTCCACTGGGTTTTGCCTAGCGCGCCCACTCAGTTACGGCAGGAGGACATGGTTCAAACTCCAAGTAAAGAGTTCATTTCTTTCTTGGACCCGATCTGAGTTCCTTTCTGGCGGAATAATCCTAGGAATGTGTCACTGCAGTCATCACAAAGAGTGCTGGCCTTTTCTGTTTACATGTGCTGTCCCTTGTCCTCCACAGTTGAACCAGCGTGACAAACAGCTCTGGCAACACCAGCCGTCCTCGGGGGAGGATGCTGGAAGTGCTTCTTGCAGAACTGTGCAGTAAAAACTGAGCAGAAGTCATAGCGTACCCATAAAATATATCTTTTTTCCCGTTAAGGTCAGTAAAATTGGAATTTCTGTGTGTTCTTTTGATCTTTCACAGGGTGACCTCTAATAAATACGTGGCTAACAAGCCGTGAGTGTTGGGTGAGAGCACAAGGAACCTTGTGTAACCTCTGCAGAGGGCTTCCCTGGTACACTGAAGCGGTGCTTGTGCTCAGAACGCTGGAACTCGGCTCATCTGTCAGCTCTTGTGTCCTTTTCTGCCAGTCTCGGGGGAGGCTGGTCTTTTTAAATTCCCTTTTTCCATGGCTTTAGCATTTTTTGGGATGTTATGTAAAACCTATTTATATATCCTACAACTTTATATACTTATTTTTTTTTAAGTAGATAAATAAGGATAAAAAACCCCGATAGTCGAGCTGTGGTGTCTTTATTTCAGCCAATTTCCTGTGCATATTTAATAGTGTTATGATTGTGTCTAGGCTAGTGAGCTCTGTGACATGATTTTGGAGTCAACGCGAGCTGTTGCTCTCTGTTCCTGTGTGTGCTCGTTCTGGGCTTGGGAAGCAAGCTGTGGGTGAGAAAAGCACTGGTGTTAAACTCCAGAGCATGAAATCATTTATACTCAGTTCTACCGCCATGGTTTCTTTGTCATGTTGGCTCAGTAGAGTATGTGCCCAACAGGCCAAACCTGGGGAAACATGACTCTGGAACCAATGAAACGAGATGAGGATTCACGGGTGAATAAGCAGTCTTTCAGTAGACTTTGGTTTTGTTGTCTTGTTTTTTCAGCAGATGACTTGAGCTTTAAGGTGGTTGTGAGGCTTTTTTGATTAGGTTGTTGGTTGGGTTTTTTATGTTTGTTTGGGGGTTTTCTTGAGGGCTTCTGTCAGAGGTGTTGGAAACACTTTTTGGGGAGTGTCTCTGGGACACTAACTAGTACATGAATAGCAGACAATTAATGAAAATCAGTCTGAATTACAGCATAGCTTTTGAAGTCTTTGGATTTCTGTTCACCTGAATCTTCAGGAATGAGTGTGTTAAATTTCTATAGCAGATTTTTGAGCTAGGAGCTAAAGGTGGTTCTTAAACTCTGTATAAAGTGAGAGAGAATTTAAGCATAGGACATTCTTTGGGAATTGCAGGGGTTGGGGGTTGCATTGTAGCTGTGCTGAACTGTGGTTTCTAAACCCACAGGAGGGTGGCAGCCCAGTCGAGGTGGGCTCGTTGACACTTCAGCCATCGGACTGGAGGTGTACTGATGTGTTCAGCATGTTCTGGTCCTGCTGTTAGGGTAGCATACGTGGAAAATGAAACATGGAGTTCAGGTTTTCAGTAGACTCTTGTGCTGTTCGTAGCTTTTGTCCCTGGGCATGTTATAAATCACTTCTGGAAATAATTTGGAAATTACTGAAACGAACTTCAACAGCCTTTGAATTTGCTGCAAGGAGAAAACATCCTGTGCTGAAGGGGCCTTGAAAGAATGGCATCATATTTCTCCCTTTATTGTTGACTTTGTGTTTAGGGGGAGATGATGGATTTGTGGGGTTTGGAGTAGCTCGGCTCAGGTTTAGGTATTGCTCTTCTGATAAAGAGTCTGCTTTAACATAGCTTCAGGGGCTTGGTCTCCCTATGATTTTTGGTGTGGGTATTCAGACTTTTTACTGCAGTGTTACAGCATGTTTAATGTGGATGTTTGTCTGTACGGCCCAGAGATGTCTATTTTATGTTTTGGAATCTCCTGGGAGAAAGGAAAACTGCCCATGGTTAGATAGGATCAGGTTTGGGAGCACCTAAGGAACCTGAAGGTGCACAAGTCCGTGGGACCTGATGAAATACATCCATGGGCCCTCAGGGAGCTAGCGGATGAGGTTGGGAAACCTCTGTCCATCAAGAGGTGGTTGTGGTGGTCTGGTGAAGTTCTGGAGAAGTGGAAATGTAACACCCATCTTTAAACAGGTAAAAAAAAAAGGAGGGTCCGGGGAACTACAGGCCAGTCAGTCTCATCTCTATGTCTGGCAGGATCATGGAGCAGATCCTCCTGGAAACCATGCTAAGGCACATAGAAAACAGGGAGCTGATTCATGACAGCCAACATGGCTTCACCAAGGGCAGATCTGGGCTTTCTACGATGGGGTGATGACCTCGGTGGATAGAGGACGGGCA
>NW_010257115.1:87115-87328 GCF_000690775.1 Eurypyga helias | reverse complement strand
TATTAATAATATTAGGTCTCAATCCAATCACTAAAAATGAGGAATGGTCTGAACTTGAAATGTATGATTTAAGGTAAAAAGAGTGTGAGAATTCTGAGGAGAAAATAAAAAACATCAGGGAATGAAGGCTGAACCAAGAGAAACTTTGACCCAATTTACACTGTGAATCACCTTGCAAGTCAGCTGATCCACAATTCAGGGTAGGGACTCATT
>NW_010257115.1:54645-87103 GCF_000690775.1 Eurypyga helias | reverse complement strand
GATGAGCATGCTACTATAATAAGGACTTTTTCTGAGCTGAGAAAACTATGCCGTGAAGCTCAGCTGTGTTTTACCTACAGAATACAACTTGTGGCACGTGCCCTTCCCCAGACTGGTGAAAGATTTATTTTGTCCTTTATTTGTCCTATCTGGGAGGTTCTGCCAGCCAAAAACCAGTAACTTCACACCTTAACCAGTACAGAGCCCACATGCCCTTCTGAGCGAGTGCAGCTCCCACTTCTAGTTACCAGCTCTGGCCTCTGTGCTACCCTTGCTAGTTTTCCCAAATGTGAGGAAGAGACTGACCGCCTAACACACTTGACATCCTTAACCATGGCCCCTCTTTGGGGCATTTTAACACTCACGTGCTGGCTTTGGCAACCAGCCATAGAATTAATTTTGAAGGAAATCATGTTGTACGATTATTGGAAAACAGTATTTGGTCTCAACATGGAGTTTTGTAAAGAAACTTTCTCAATTTTTATGTATGAATCGTAGGGCACAGAAGCACAAAGCCGACTGCTTATAGGCAGTTATAACAACGCCATGATATTGTTGTGGGAAATACCTTATGTTTCAATTAGCAAGACCTTGTTTGTAGAACTAACCATTTTGCAATGACACATTCTTATTTATGTTGGAATATGAACACACCGAACTTCTTCACGTTTTTTGTTTTTAGCATGATACAATTTCTTGATTCTATCTATTCTGCAAAAAACAAGTCATATGGTAGCACAAAGGGCATACAGGGTAAAGCCTGACACTAATCTTTGTAAGAGATTGGAGACAGGACTTCAAAGTGAAACATACTCCCCACCTCTCCAATCCCCCACCACAAAAACAAAAAGAAGCCTCCAAGCCAAAACAAGAAGGCAACAAGCAAGAAATCAAAAAGGAAATCCCACAGCCCCACAACCAGCAGAAGAGCACTTCTCTTTGCAGAAATTATTTTTGTTCTAGAGGGCACTGTCAAACTCCAAGTATTCATCCTTATTACCAACTACTCGGGACGATTTACTGTAGAGCTAGTTGTAAATGGAGAGCTCCTAATTCTCAGGAACGGTAGAGGAGAATCACATTTCTTCGTCCATAAAGCCTTCAGAACAAAAACTGAAGTGAGCATTCTGAGTGGAAAGACAAGCTTATGACAAGCTGAAGCATGGTCTCACCTGAATGTGACGAATTGCCATGTAGCAAGTAAGTATCTACCATGTTCAGTCACACAAACAAAATCAGCTGCTATTCACTGTACCATAGTCTTGTCAACAGCAAAGGAGAAGTGCCGCAGGAAGGAGGCAGGAAAGACAGCATGTGGAAAAAAAAAAAAATCACTTTGAAGAAGCACTGACTGCACTTCTCTACTTCCACCCATTCTGTCAAATAAACACAAAGTCTCTCCACAAGATTATTTAACAAATTAAGGGGAAAATGAGAAAATTAACAGATGTTTTTCCTCCACAGCTCTGAGATTCCTGGAAATTGTAGAGCTCCAAGCAAGGCCCAAGAGTGGGCCAGGGTTTCTCCAGGTCTCTCAGCCAATGCAATAGCCAGCAGAAGGTGATATTCAGTGACACGTAGTAAGGACAGCGGGTGCCACCAAGCGAGTGCAAGACAGGCCCTGTAAATGCTGTGCAGAACCTGGAAGGAAAGACCGCTGGAACAAGTCTTACCAGAAATTTGGTCACTACCTAGTATGAAAACAGTGTTTTCCAGGATCAGAAGGCCAGCAACTGCAACGGTCACCATCTTACATGAACTAGTAGCCTAGTTTACATCAGGAGAAGTACAGAATCAAGGACATTTGTTGTGAAATGTAGCGCTGTGCTGCTGCAGCTGCTGCGAGAGGCCTGACGGGCTGGGCAAGCCCCTTGCCACCAGTGGACCCACAGGGCCTCCCGCTCCACACAGCACAACTGCATCCTGCCAGGCTGTCACGACATGCAGCCACGAGCTCCGTGTGGTGCTGGGCACACACGTGTTACACCAGGTGAGCTAAAAGGGGCCGTCTCTCCACTCCTCGGCCCTGCAACGCTAACTGACCATATGTGTGCTCTTCCTCTTCAATCAACACTCGTTAGCTTTGGACATGTTGCAATGCAGTCCCTGAAGAGGGATAAGAACCGAATTCACATGAACGAGCGTGCAAATTATGCATACAGAACATAAAGCTTCAGCACGACATAATTTACACTGTACCAGATGATTTAGAAACTATGGATATGCTTCATTAATGCCTTTTCCAAGAGTAGATCAGTAGAATACTCACAGCGACAGCTGTCAACAGAAGGGACACAGTATACCTTAAATATCTTATGAAAAAAATTAAAATACTGTCTGGTGGGGAGGAAAAAAAAAAAAAAAGAAGAGGGAAAAATCAAAGCAATGTTGCATTTCCTTTTGTCTTTAAACACACCAAAACTTCTAGAAGACGATAGAACTTCAGCTGTTTAGGAGCTCTATTTCTTGGTTGTTGATCTGTTTCTTTAACATATTCCTGTTCGGATATTTCAACACCTTTTGGTAAAAATGCCCATCTCCATTAAAAATAATTCTCCTTTGAAGAAGAAGAAAAGAACAAAAAAGCCAGTTTTTAATTCTACCTGCCTACTTCGTACCGCTAGTGGAATATGGCAGGAGCCTCTCACTCATTCTGCTGCTTCATTAACGATCAGGGAATTTCACATGCTCCAAACTTCCACATTACAGCAACAGGAAAGAAATTAGCCATGGAAAGCATATGGAAAAGCTCATAGGACATGTTTGTACAGATCACTAGCCATTGCAGCCACTACTGATTTTCAGTTATCAGAAACTTACTAAATTATTAACATTCTATGATGATCCAGCACTTGGCTGGGATGCCAAAAGAACTGTAAATGGATGCTTACTTTAAAACATGATCAGTTCTTCCAAAAAAAGTAACAGCCAGTATACAAGTCCTTTGCTTAGAGAATTCTGTTCTTGCCATACCCTGTTTTTTATGGGAACAAACACCAAAGATAGTGAGTGATTCAGGGAAACTCTAAGGGGATAGTATACCTCAATCTTCAAAGCTATAATTAACTGTAAGTAGCTGAAAGTTGCCATTCCCCAGCAGGCACTTACATCTCCTGTACAAAAGTAAAGGCAAACTTAATTCAGTACAAAAAATAGACAACTGGTAGAAGAATTATTTTCCTCTTTAAGTGGGGCTGGTTCTTGGCACGGTAGTGCAAGCAATCTTGTAGTCACATCGTCTAGACAAACCAGTGTTCCAATATCTAGCAATCAACTTTTCTTCACTGATGAATCATCTTTATTTACAGAAAAACCCAAAAGAGGACAGGGGATGAAAAGCAAAACACCTCAATCTCACTGCTGAAGCTGGCAGGAGGTCTTTAAAGTTCATTTTTGAAAACCAGTGGAAAGATAAGGAAAAGGCAATAAAAACTGAGTGGCTTAGAAGACTACTATTAGTTTAAGCAGTAGCTTGCAACAAGATTAGGGAAAAGAGAAGAGAGTACAAATGAAAACAAGTTCATACACCATGTATGCTTCTTCATTCAGCCCACATGTTATTTCTTCTTGGCACATGTTAAGTGCATGCACTCTATATACAAACCACATCATAAAATGAGTAGAGCGATATTCTGAGTCTATATTACTTAGACAAACATCAAGTGAGGGAATTCTGGAGTGGTTAGACAATAAGGTTAAGAAAATATATTTCTTAGGACTCCCCAACCAAGGAATCAAAAAATAACTATGCTATTTTTCTTTTCTGGTTAACCTCAAGTAGAAATGAAGGGTTTACGTTCACTTCTTCTATGGATTGAGACGTGTTATTTTTGAGCATGTTTATTCAACACACAACTTCTTTACAGCACAGCACGTATTTGAAGTATCACTAAATACAGCTTCTAAATTAGGTCAACTGATGCTTTTTTGTTGAGACAGCACAACCTTAAATTCTGATTACTTTATGGGAGCATAAAAGAATAAGATTTGCCCCAGAGCAGATGATCTCAGCTGCACCCTCAACATCAATTAAGCAAGTTCACAACTGCACTTTATTTCTGATAGAAAAGACTAAGAAACAATTTTACGCAGATAAACTGCACGACATTCAATACTAATAACTTTCCCCCCTGAAACTGGGGTTAGTGGGTCAATTTTTTTCCAACTTACTCTCACACACCACTAAGCAGCTGGGATGGTCCGTTCAGCTCTGCCTCAGGGATGAGGTGAGCCTACAGCACACGTCTTCAGCTAAGCATATGAGTTTTGAGAGGTCTGACAGATTCAAAGTTCAGCAAACTTGAGGGAGGAACAAAGTGGCACTGTAACTACTTAGAAACTTTCTTGTTGATCTGCGGGTTTATGAGTCAGTAGTAAAATACCAGCTCCACAGAGAGCTACCACAGAGGTTCTGTAAAGCGGGTGGCTAAGTGCTTTGAAACCTATGGAAATATTTACACAAACGTTACACTATGCAACTAGTTTGCTTTGCTTCTTGTGTAAGAATAGTCCAACTTTTATAAACAGTTGTTTCTCGCTGTTTGCCTATGATTTATCCCTCACTGTTCCTACCCAGAGGAAATTTGGTTTCCACAGCCTTTTCTAAATGTTTGGGTTAAACACATCCCTTTACTATATTAAGACTGTGTTTTCCAAGATGTTGTTGACCACCAGTAAACCCTAATAAACTTTATAGAGCTAACATTTCATACCTATATGCACATGAAAGCATATCCAGATAAAATGAAATTTAATATAAATAAAAATTGCAAGGCTCTATCTTTAATGACCAGCTTATTTAAGCCCTTGTTCTTTTTTAACTTTCAAGTTATTTCAAACTTAGATATATTTATTTACACATTTTAAACATATGGAAACCTACGCAAAGACCAATAACGTCACACTATGTGTCTCTTTGTGTTCATTTTGTCACGCGCACCTTGTTTCCTTGCACCCAATTCCCTAAGTTGAACACGATTTACACCCTTGACTCAAATGCCTCTGTTGGATTCAGGCTAGTATAGCTGGTGAGTCTTCACTATATGCACGTGACATTCTTAGAGGTCTGCTTTTATATAAATCTGATCTCTCTGATAGTTCCTACCAACTTTAAATAACAAAAAAGGAAATTTCCAGCTTTCAGTTAAGACACAAAGTACACTTTTTTTAGGGAATACCTATAACAACAGCATTTAGAGCTCAAACATTTTCAGATTTACAGTGTACTTCCTTATTTATCATAGTAGCTGGGAGAGAGAAAAGGAGCATCATACATTCCTAACAGTAATTATACAGATAAACATTTTATGTCCCGCATACACAATAGAAATTATCATGTTGTAATTTGAAGACATTTTTAGATCATGCCAAAAATCCTTTGAAAGTGCATGCTTCTGCAATTTCTTTTTTCTCTTCCACCAGCAAAGTACTTGAGCACAGGACCTCAACTGGTGGATGAAATTCTTGCTGTTTGATATCAAGATATATATTTCAGTCTTTCAGCTAAAACTATTTAGCTGGGGAAATCAGTGATAGAAATAGTATATGCCTACCTACAAAAGTCAGCTTGACAGGATCATCGCCTAAGTGAGCAGTTTTTGATGGGCAGTGGGGAAAGTAAGCAAGCTCTTTCAGGAGATACACTCCCTTTTCATATTTCACCCTGACAACACCTGAGGACTATTTTTTCTTTTTATTAGTTTTTTTGCAGCTCTTCATCCATGCGCTCACCAGACTCTCACTCCATTAGTTTTATTTAATAGTTTATACTCCATCTACCATGCCTCTCAAAGGAAGACAAATAAAATAAGTACATTGCTATTTGGGCATACCAGAAACTACAAAAAAAGGCTTTAGTCAGTTATAAATAAAACAAAAGAGCTGATATCTCTGTAAAGTTAGTACTGAGTTTACAAGCTTCAAAGTATCTACCACTCAATACCACTCAGCCTTGGTTGATGTTCAGCATCCCACAGAGCATTTAGCTCTTGTGGATCTAATATTACTGTAAGATGACTTTACAGAACAGGATATTAATGCAGCATTCAAGTTAGAGGTTTTGTAGCTGTTAAGAATTGATTTCAGGACTCTGCTGGTCTATCAGCACTAACAATGTCAATGGATACATAAGGCATTTTCCTACAGGCATTCGTGAAGTCAGTAAATGCTGCAGGAAGAATACAAAAAAAAGTCGGGAAGAGGGATAGTTGAATCCTGCCTGCTGCTACTGCAGGATTCATTCGCAGAGGAGCTCTTCTCACACACATTGCTTTTTTCATACTTTGATACCCCAAGTAATTTATTCCTAACATACAGGTTCACAGACAAACTTCACAGTCATCTTTTCCTCCAGGCTCCTATCTTCTGTTTTCCCTTAACTAGCAGCCCTGCAACTACAAGCCAACCGCTGTGTGCCCACAGCAGTTAGGTTTCCTAGCTATCACATCCTGTATACTGCACTGCAAATATGTTTCTACATGTACTTTCTAAGACTTACTGATGATTCCCAACAGATTATTTTGGTAAGTATGAACTACAGCTTGTCAAAATATTTTTAAGTGAAGGAAAACTTTTTCAAGCTATGTCAGTTCATAAAAACTAAGGTGTGTCATGGATATGTACTGACTAATGATATTTTTTACAACAAAGGTCAAAGAGGAGTCTGGCATTGAAAATCATACTAAATCTCATTTGAACAATCTGAAAATAATTGTTTCTATATAACTGTGTTTCCCAAATACATTTACAGCAAAAAGGAATTGGTTTTGTTCGGTAAACTCTAACTGTGACACTACCTTTGGCTACACCATAAGATGTAATTGAAACCAAACAACAGAGGAAGGTCTCTGTCCCTAAAAAGCCTTAGAACTGGAAGCACATCACTAGAAATTAAATAGGACAGAGAACTATAACAGTCTAAAATGCAGGATCAGGCTAAATTCAAGCTATTCTCCCAAACGTTGGCTGAATCAGATTCATAAACCAACATATATTTAATCAACTCTTAGCACGTGGCTCTGGTAATGAGTCTCAATTATTTGCTTTTACAGCTTCATATACTAAAAAAAAAAAAAAAAAGTACATGCAGTGACCCCTTAGTTTGTGACATTCAGCAGTTAAGTACCAGAATTTTACCTGTGCCATTTTAATATACAACATTGTGATGTGTGTTATGATACAAATGACATTTTTAAACTAAATTATACACATCACATGAATTCTAAGAAAAAACAGATATTTCATCAGAGTAAATCATACTATTTAGTTCATCAGTAAGCGAGAGATAAAGGTCCCTCCTTCGCAATACTGACAGTTTGCTGTTCCCCGGTTCAGAATGTAAACATTTTAGTTCATTCTCCAATACACTGGAGAAAGGGACAGCTGGTACCATTACTCTTATTAAACTATTAAAATGCCAGAACAAAAATACTTTCTGTAAAACACTCAACATTATTTTCTCTAACTTTATTGAAAGAATGGAAACAAATCTTTTTTCAATTAAAATTCAATAAATCCTAATTCATCGAAACAAAAAAATTACACATGTGCTTTCTTAGAGAAACAGAAGGAATGTGATATGTAATACAATGCATCTTAATCCCTACATCCTCATCGCTGCAAACTATTTGGAACTCCTTCTAACTTGCAAGAGTAATGGAAAATATCTACATTCAAATAAATTAGAAAAACAGGTAAGTTATTAAATTCCTCAGGTTTTTACAGACAACATCCTCCAAGTATTCTTTGCTTTGTTCCAACTCTCCCTCAGTAGTCCATCCCAATACTCAAGATGACAACCACACGTATGAAACGACTGGCTTGGCGACGCAAGGAACTCATGGTGGAACTCCAGTGCAAGAAGGATGGACGTATGAGGTGAAGGCAGGGACAAGATGATCAAGGAGGAATTTAGAAACACTATACGGGCATGTAAGAATCGTGTCAGGTTAAACAAAGTGCAATGTGAGTTAAGACTTGCAAGGAATGTCAAGGGCAACAGCAGCTTCTACTGCTACAATAATAATGAAAGGCCAAACAACAAAAATATAAGCCTGTTATTGAATTAGGAAGATGATCTAGTGCCAGCAGATTCAGATGATGCTGCGGGACTCAATATCTCCTTTGTTTCAGTCTTCACCAACAAGGTCTCAAAGGCATCTGGTGTTTAATAAAGGGGTTCAAGAACTACCATCAGGAGATGTGGCCTGAGTCACAGATGATTTGCAAGATCTCAACATATATAAACCTATGGAATCAGACAAGCTGCAGACACTGAGATAACTGGTCATTCTTCATCTCTGAGAAGTCACCAAGATGAAGGAATGTCCTCAGGAACTGCAGATGAACAAGTGTGGACAAATAAAAACAGGTCAGTCAATCTCAAGTTCCTGGGCAAGTTACAGAGTTAGTCCTCTTGGAATGCACTTTTCTGGACATATGGAAGAAAAGAAGCTGACTAAAAAAGTCAGCATGGATTTGCCAAGGGTAAATCTTTAAGGTCCCTTCCAACCCTAACCATTCTATGATTCTATGATTCCTGAACAACCCAATTGCAATACAATGACTAGTTTTATTGATGTGGGGAGAGCAGATGTTATTTATCTCAAGGCTTTCAACACTGTCTCACTGCAAGTTAGGATGTCATAGTCTGTCTCTACAAGTGGGCAGCCAGATGGGTAAAATAGTCTGTTGGACGATCAAGCCCAGAGAGTAAATATTTAATGGACCTTACTCCCCCTTGAGGCTGGTAACACATAGAGTATCACAAGGTTGATCCTGGGACCTGTCCTGTTTAACACCTTAATCAACAACCAAGGGTACGCAACAGAATGCAGTCTGTAAAGTTTGCAGATAACACCAAATTCAAATAAACACATGATAAGCTTGAGGGCAGTGCTGCCATCCAGAGGGACGTAGATGGGCTGGAGGACTGGGCCAAGAGCTACCTCATGAAATTAAGTTTACACATGCAGAGTCCTGCACCTGGAAGGGAACAACCACATGCAACAGTATAGGCTGGTTTTAATCACAGAGGAAAATGAGTCACCCGCATTTAAATGACACACTCAGCACCAAAAGGTGAACAAACTTTGCAAGCCTAGTTGTATTTAACTTGTATGGAATACAGTCCACATTACTATACACCAGCCCTGAATGAACTACTTTTGTTTTTCATACCATTATACATTAAAACCAGAGGTTTCCATGGAGAGATTACACAATCCTTAGCCTACTTCTGGAAAAGTCTTTTAGTGCTTACTCCTTACCTTTGTATGCAATAACTGGGTGCTCAGCTCTGAGGCAGTGGGTATCTTCTGTTGTTTTTGGCTCCAGTATTCCTAATACACCAAGTCCTGCCAACAGCAGTGTGAGGAGGCAGCTTCCTTTCATGGTGGTCATGCTGTCCTCCACACTAGTCACTTCTTTTAACCAGCTACTCTTCTTGCACTCATGTGGGAACAGCACCTGGAGAATTCAAAGAAATTTACTCAAGCACAATAGCAAACCACAGAAAAAAAAAATAGACAATTATTTACATTTAAAACAAAGCAACATTGATTTCCATCTGTGTGGTATTTGACTCCTCAAATGTATGCTATTGGCTGCTCTTCTAATTATGTCATAAACTTATTATCAGTTATATAATTTAGGAATATTGATTTATCACCCAGCAGGATTCAAACACTGTTATTTATTCCCCCACTCTTCTACTTCAAAGTTTTATTCTGTAGTGTGTGTGGGGAAAATAATGTTTTGCAACATTTTGTTAACATTTTTTTAGATACAGCAAATGTATCTCAATCTTTGTTCCAGTTTCAATTGGATCCACTACCCCTCACTCTGTCTTCCTCAGAAAGGAAAGAGAGCTTTCATTCCTTGCGAGTAGGAAAGGAATTGCTCCTTCATGTTACTGACTGCTCTGGCAAAACAACAGCCCTAGAGCATGGGGTTTTTTGCCTATCAATAGAGTATGTATAGCACAGCACAGAAACCAGCAGGACAAGGTTCACCACAATGCTCTGACAACATACTTTGTTTTACAGGAGGAAGAGTCACTGTTTTTGACAGTAGCTTAATCCCTACCCATTTGCCAAGACCAATGACAAGGTTGTATACTGCAAGTTCTAATGGTGAAGACCCCTTTCTACTAACACCTAGACACCAATCAATGATGTAATGGCTTTCAGTCAGTACCAAAGTTGTGGTTTCAACTCCCACACACTTATTTCATAAGTAACTGAATATTTATGATGTCAATATAATTTTAAATCCAGCCCTATTTCTTTAGCTTTATCATAACAAACATTCCATGAGTAATGGAGGAACTAGCAGCTTTACCAAGTTCCACATGCTTACTTGCTGATAGCTCACAGTTACGGAGACATCATTGCCTTTCAAGGTGGGGAAGACTGCTAATTAATGCTAAGTCATTCTGCTAATTCATGGAGCAATTCAGGAAAATATAATCAGCAATACTGTCTTCTAATACACTCGATCTCACTGGGCTGCACCGTGCTGCTTAATAAGGTGGTAACTTTCTAGCTGTGTAAAATAAACATCCTAGACACACAAAACAAAGGGCTGTTAATTAAAAGATACTCCATAGTAAGACCAGTGTGTTTTTAAAATTACACTCAGAGAGCAGCAAGGGTTGTAAACACTGGTCCCTACCAGTAATGTAGCACCAGACATCATAAGATGAACAACTAGTCTCCTACCACTTCATTTTGCTGACTTCAGAAGACTTCCAGCTAAGACCTGGACACATCTAATTCTCATTAATTTAAACTCAAATAAATAGATGACAGCCATAACACACCTGAGAGGTACATAAATTTAATATACAATTTTAGCTTTTCTTCTAAATTCACTTATATTTCAGAAAAAAAGGGGGAGAGAGCTTCTATATGGTTAAGTTCATATTCCTACCTTTCTAAGTAGTATATCTTATGATGTCATGTACCAATATGAATCTGCCCCTATAAATTGCTTGTGGCTCACAGCAGGCAGTATCTGCTCCACAGAAATTCCGTGCACCCACACATATAGGGGCATAAAGCACCTGTTCCAATGTTTTGATAGTTCATTTTCTGCAACGGTGACATTTTCAACATTGTGAACTATTCTTACCCAAATCCAACCAGTTTATGTGAATTATATCATAGCTAACAGATATTACTAACTTACATGTCATACAAGTACATTATGAACAGCTAGTTCTAATTCAGGTTTCTGTAAGATTATGTGTGTGGGTAATTAGGATACAAAAGGTGAGATACCACATCACAGACATTCAGAAGCTGGTTTTCTTCTACACAGTACAGCAGCAGGTATTCCAACACCTAAAATATGGTGCTACAATGTTAAAGAAACACAAACTTTATTTCTTTTACACTGTATTGTCTCAGAAATATCCATGAATGTATGAATATAATGGACAGAAATTACGGAAGAATAAAATTAACATTTGTACTAGAAGCTCAGGCTTCTCCATTTCCCTGGCTGTAAATGAAGCCCCATGGTCTTGTAACTGGGCTCCTACATGGTCACTACGTTTCAAAAACCAGCTCTACCCAGGACACAACAAAAAGAGAATCCTGTTTCTCCAGAAAGAAAGAAAGAAAGAAAAGGACCAGTACTCTTCGTCCAGATAATAAATCTGTATATATTTATGGGTGTCATGGTTTCCTTTACAAAAAGGTTACTAATTTTCATGGACTAATCCTGGTCTTAAAAAGGACTGAGGTGTAAATGTTGACAGTTCTGATGTCTTCTATCCTGCAGATATCGAGAGGATTTCTCTCCACCTATCCCTTGTGTGCAGAACTCAGTAAGAAAAGCAAAGATCCCTTCACAACAACACCTTTTGTCAGCCTCTATATCCAAAAAGCAACCTCTACAATGAGAAGATAATACATGTCATAGTTGGTCTCTGACATAGTTGTTTAGATGTAGAGTCATGCTGTGGGGAATTTCGGGGACAAAGGACATTTTTCGTACCTATCTGAACTCGTTCTCTTGCTGCATATGTCCCACATGGAAAAAATGGAGACAGGAAACACTCCTTTCCATTAGAATATCCAAAGACAAGGTTAGAGTTTGAAGGAGAGACAAAGGAGAATGTGAACGCATTTCTGATAATATATCTCAGAAAAACAGTAACAGTTTAAGTTTCCCTCTACTTCCACCTGTTTAAATGTATTGTGCTATTTTATTAAGTAACTTTATTAATTATTTTAGATATATTAATTTAAACGTATTAAATACATTGTGGGAAACTGCAAGTAGAAGCTTACTTGTAACTACTCAGAAGAGAGGCTTCAAAGACCCTAATCAGACATGAGAACAGTAAATCTACGTAGCAGGCATAAAACTCATCACAAGTTCTCCTATGAGAAAAGGACAATCTAAGATAGCTGAGCAACTGGGGGGAACTGGAACTCACTACCCACTTCCTTACTGCACCTAATGCACTGCTAGAGTAAAGAAACAGTAAAAACGAACAAACAAACAAACCTAAACAAACACACACAAAAAACCCAATCGCCCTAGAACCAAAAAACTCATGCACCCCAACCACCCAAGAAACCCAAAAACCTCAATAAACAAAACATGCACCCTCAATGTGTACCCACAGCATGCACAGATGAACAGACACCTTCAAAAGGCCTTGAAAACAAAATCCTTTGCCACAGAATTTGCAGGGGTTAGATTGCTCCCTCCTGCACATCCCCAAAGGCCTCTGCCCAAGTTCCATCTCTGCCTGAGACAGCAGCTGTAAGAGCAAGACTGGGGAGGCAGCACCCAAACTCCACACCCATACAGCTCTGAAACACTGCAACGAAGAGTCAGAAGTCTTGAAGCAGGCAAAGGAGTCTTTCCTGAAATAGGCCCTTCTCCTTACTGAAAGTGCGATTACAGTGCCAAGAAGCGATAGCTAGCCTGCAGCAAAAGACACAAAAGCCAAGAGAACCCTAAACATTCAAAGTCTGATTCCTTGATTTCTGTATAACTTCCATATGCAAACCTCTCTCAACAATGAAATATAATGATCAAGTCAAAATTCTTCAAAACATATCCATATTAGTGACACTGACCATCTTTTTAACTACTGCTGTACGTTTGGGAACCAGCACGTTGACCCATATTATTTGTGCAGTTTTTCTGGCACAGATCTTTCATCAGACTTCTGACAAATTGCACTTTACAAGTCTGCAAAGCAAATCTCAGGATGCAAAAAGGGGAAAAAAAAAGGCAGATTTATAACATGTATTATCTTTCAATATATTATTTGCTATATGTAAAGGGTCTTGTGTACTTATTGTCTCCCTCATTCACTTTTTTTTTGATCGAGCTTGCCTAGAAGACACATAAAGATGAATGAGGCCTGTTACATAAAAGGTGCTATATTGTTTACAAACGTAGAACTTAGATTCTCCATCAACAGTACTTGAAAAGGAAAAAAAGTAAAAAGCAATTCAATATTTTCTCTTTTAGCTGAGCCAACAAAAGACACCTATTGCTAAAGAGTGTGAAAAGCTAAGCCTGCAAGGCACGAAACTGCTACTTCTAGGTCCAAGCAGATTTGTTTAGAGACGATTGCCTTCGGGCACTGAAGTAATACATTTAAAATTAAATAATCGGGATGTCAATATTTCTAGAACAGTTAAAATACACCATGTTGGAAGTACAATTAAGTTCTAAATTATAAACTACATTTACTTTTGTTTCATTAAAATAAACTACTGTATAAAAAAATAAAATAGTTGCCACACTACCGGCAGCTGTCCAGCAGCAAAGATGCTTTCAAATTTTCTGCCAATTCTGTGTCAGTTTAACTGCACTTTCAGTGAATGATGAAGTGAACTTATGTCAATATGAGTGTACAAACAGCAGTTTGGCATGGTTAAAAGTTGCTCGTTTCAGGACTGGTTCTGGGTACATGCATCCACAAGCGGGTCTGGGGTTACTTTACATGCACACAGGCGCCTACTCTCGCAGACCGCTGGCTCACGTAATTTGCTGTGGGAGACTCATTCCACTTCCCCTGGGCGCCTCGCTCCACTTCTTGGTTTGCTAAGTAGTAGAAGTTTGGTAAGAATTTCCCCACACTAACTAACTACTCCAAATAACATGCACCTTTGTGCACAAACATGGAAAAAAAAAAAAAAAAAGCTGCCCAATGAAACAGACTATACATCGTATGGGTTCATTGGAACAGAATTATGAGACCAAAGAAAGATGTTCTCCCATATTGCTACTGTACATGCTTTAAAAGAGTAATAATTACTTCAACTTTGGTTATGTCAATTTTATTAAAAATACTTAGTTTGCACTGCTACTGGCACCTTTTTACGATTTATTAAAAGAATAAAACATTTGCTAGCTGCTACAAGTGATAAGCAGATAGAGAGAATTGTTGTTTCCTGTTTAGCAAGAGCCCACGCTGTTGTGTCTTGCTAGTAAGCATACGGACACGTTGGGAAAAAGGGTACAAGCACTCACATGGACATAAAACTGAAATACATGAACACCCCTGCAATGTAGCTCAATGTCTTTTTCTGTAATGGCTCTTGATTTTTTAAAGCCAAACTACTCAAATTCAAACAAATCATTTGAGAGGAAGATTACCAGAGAAAGGAATATATAAAAAAGGTTCTACCACCACATCCACCAAAAAAAATCTAGCTAAATTCTCAAGCAATGTGTATACTCTCAACTCCCAGTCCTGGATACACTACCAGTGACAAGCCCTGGAGCCCAGAAGGAAAAAGGTACGAAAGCAGAGCAGGGCATCAAATGGGCTACATCAGTCCGAAATAAGTGTTCCCCCCTTCCTCCAGTAAAAAATGTGAATGTTATGTATGAAATACATTCACATTCCACTTTTTTCCACAAATGAACCATGATTTTTTTTTTTTGTCAGCCTCCTCCTAATAATATATAGACACAAGGTGAATAAATATCAAAACTCATCTAAATCTTGTTTCCAAAATGAACAGTAGTTGCTTTTATTATAGTGATTAATCGTGTTACCCTGTCAACTGCACAAATAAAAGCTATACCTCTTTATAATATAATTACTTTGAAATAGAGCCCTTATTCAGTATAGCTTTAGAAAAACAATTTGTATATCACTCAGATACACAATTAGATTAGAGCAATAGCTCAAAGATCACCTCATTAACCATCAAGATGAGACTGAAGGCTATAAAGCTCCCTCAGTGAAATAATCCAGCCGTACAGTATCGTGTCTCATCACTGGACCCAGCAACGCAGACTGTTTGCTATGCAACAGAGCAGCATATTCTAATTTGTATTCTCATAAAGTGAGTCAGCTTCAATTAACAAACTGATTACCGAGTTCCTCCAACTTCTTTTTTTTTTTTAAATATTGCCATTCATTTCTGCAGTGGCATGAATTTTAAGATCCATAAGAGGCAGTCACCCGTCAGCTGTCACTGACTAACGCAGTCAAAAATCATTCCTTAAATTCATAGTGACATTCTGCCAAAAGTCTGCTAATATCTGTAGCTGATGGTGACAACTCATAAAAGAAGAATCTGTCACCAAAGCGAGCTCTTCAGCACTGCTCAAAGAGCTCCGACACTTGTGATTTCCGCAAAGGAAGTACGGCTTCAAGAACGGCGGGGGCCTGGGTGAAGTTTGTAATAAGGCCTCAGATCTCATTTATCCCATCGTGGGCATGCCTGCCCCATCAGCAGGGCAGAGCACCAGTGGGGCACAGCTTCCCCGAGCCAACCAGCCAACCCAGCAGGCCCACACAGAACAGCACTACAAGCAGCTTAGATCTAAGAGTAAAGGTAGTCAAATCAGCGCAGCCTAGGCCCCAATTCCAGCAAAATGTCAGCCCTTCTTTTTCAAATCCCTTTTTCTCTTAGCTATCCCTTAGCTCCTCAGCCTTTCTGGTATCCTCCCAAACCTAGGATTCCCAACCTCTAGTTTCCTTCCCCTCGTCACTAGTCATCCAGAGCACCTTCCCCCGTGCATTGCTTGGGACATCCACCGAAGTGTGATCCTCAGCCTGGCCATCAGAAGTCAGCCTGAGGCGGCGGAAAAGGGATTCTCCTCCACAGACAGGCTATTAAGTCAGCACAGGTTTCCCTTCATGAAATAACTTCAGTGGAAAAACAAGATTATAATCATTGTTTACAAATACAGGTCTGGAAAGAGGAAGGAAAATCAGAAGTTTAATACCCAAAGGAAAGAGATGAAGTGAGAGAAAACGAGCTGGGGCAGGGCAGAAGTGTCAGCTAGCACAGGAAAAGGAAATGAAGAATTACAGCAGTTCAGGAACCTACACACACGTCCCTGCATTTCATCATCTCCTTTCTCTCTGTACCACACTTGCCTGCTCCTTTGCCTGTTGGTACTACTATTGGCAAACTAAATACATTTTCTTGGGGCCCAAAAGATGGTCAACACCGTCAACATGGCATAAAACACAAGGTGTTCCGCGGTAAAAACATACTTTCAGGTGTTGTGATTAACAGCAGTTAGTAAGACAGTCCTTACCACAGGATCCTGTTGATTTTAAACAATGACAGCTTCAAAATAGGATTGGGCAGATCCTCAGAAAAAGGATCCACTGGTAGTTATGAAACACCTCAACACTCCTATTTTGCAGTGTGAAATTCAGGGACTTTCTGAGCCTATTATTGAAACAGTGTTCAGGAAAAGCCCCGCTAGCTGCCTGCTGGGGTCTTACCCTCCTTCTCTGAGACCCATGCTGTTTGCTCCTGACAGAGACCAGATGCTGGGTTGAATTCACCTCCCACCGAGCACAACCTTTGCTCCCATGTTCTGCAAAGATCTGGCCTCTGCACTGCATGACATTCAGAGGCTGTATTCTATTCACTTGCATTGCCACACAGGACATACAAGTCTGTATTTACGAATTATTCGGAAAGCCCAGTGAAAAGTGAACACACGTATCTGACCGTAAGACAAGGAAAACCCACTGCACAGCTTTTCACATCCTACAGTGCATGAGTGGTGACCACAAAGAGAAACAGAATAGCCAGTCCAAAGTATTTTTTCTTTAATATTCCCTCACCCATTTAGTAGGAAGCCCTACAATTTGGAAAGATATCTGTCTCCTGGCTACAGTTGAGTCAGCAAAGACCTCAGTTTCAACAGAAACATGTAGTAATCATATTTGTAAGGACTTCCTTACAAACTGTCACAAAACATAACATCAATTACATTTCAGAAGTTTCTTTCAATTTATCGAGCAATGCTGTTAGTGGCTTTCCGAATATCCCTGACACACTCCTGAGAGATAAAATATAGTATCTAAAGCTGTGGACAATTTTTAAAGCAACATGTACTTTCAGAGACCTAGTAATGCTGCCACTGAAAAGAAGATGCTGTGCTACACACTTCTACACATCAATGAGAAAATTATTTGTAAATAAATCTTATTTACCCATTAAACTTGAATATAATAAAAGTATGCTAGTCCACTTCATTAAAAAGGGATTAAAAAGAAAAACAATGACCAGACAATTCAATTATTTCTAACAGTTACTTTCATCGTATTTGTTACCAAATGCAGTCTCAGTTTATGGCATTGTCTTTTCCTTTGTTTTAAGGAACATAATGACATTGATTTCACACAACTATTTATATTTTTTTTTTTTTTTTAGAAGGGCAAAAACATGTTTCAGCCTGGAGAGGAAGTACTGCAAAGATGACATTTCTTGAACAGCCTTCAAACTCTATTCTCCCCTAGCTTTACTGTTAACCAACTTCTTGTAATCTTCTGCTAAAAAACCATCTGTTCTCCCTGTATAATAAGGGCCCCACAGAAAAAGTAAATTTTGAAGTTTCACCACTGACGATTAGGAATCCATGTAGCACCAGGGCCACAATTACAAGTAAAGCCGTGACCATTAATGTGCATTAACAGTGTGCTGAAACTTCACTATATATAAAACAAAAAGTACTCTTAAATTACAAAAGCTCATGCTTTGAAAGCTGGCCATGTGTCTTGACTTCTACCATGACTTCTGCTCAAATTCAGGTATGATGCAGGATGGAAAAAGGATGAGACGCTCTAGTTTAGGATGCTTTGTCATCTCTTTCTTTTCCATTCACCATATCATAAACATAACATATTTTTTTTATATATAAAAGTTATACTTTTATATCATAAAGTATAACTGTCATACTTTAAAAAAAAAAAAAGGCATGTTTAAAATCATGACTTGATTTAACAAAAAGCAGTAGTTCAGCACTGGGAAGAGATCCATGGAACAGAGCAGCAGAAGACAATGCACTAATATAACCATAGAAAAAAATTTAGCTGGAAAGAGAGAAATTTTATCATCTGAGGCAAAAATTAAGATGATGAAGGTTAAAGATGGATGAAAAATTTGTTAGAAATCTTGACAATGTGTAAGAAGTAGCTTGCAGTGAAGGCAAGATTAATAGAAGCAGGTAAAAAAGAGGTAATATAAAAGCAATGCAAGTTTAGCTGTTGCATCATATGTAATTTGGGAAGAGGCAACACAAAGATTAGAGTTGTACATGTTCAATAATTAAGAGAGAAGACCATCACATCACAGATTACCACTGTAGCCATCTGGACAAACTTTTTCTATATTTGTAAATTGTACAGTCAAACATGCCAAAATTTGTACATGGATGTAAGAAAAGCCAGAAGGAAGAAAATAATATAGCAACTTCAAATACCTGGGTTTTAAAATCTTCATATTCAACTGAAAACAGTTCTCTACCATTTTGTGTGTCACTGTACAGAAGTACTTGATAATACTTGGGATTTAGTTTTCATAAGGACTTAATAGAAAACATTTTTTAATGTGAATCAACAATGTAAAGGACAAAATTGTAGTACTAAAACTAAACTATTAGCAGATATTCTGCACATTAATACTTGGCAAACATCCAAAATAAAGATTATATTTAAGTAGTTACCACTTAAAAAAACCTGCTGGATGAACTCCAGAATGTCGTAACTACTGCGACAGCCTGCTTCAGTTTAATAATATAGAGAAATTTATTCTTCTTGTGGTGGGTTCAGTTCTGCAGCTCTTTGGTACAGTTTTAAAGGGCAGTGGTTTCAGCCCTTTAAAACACATTTCAGCAAATGCATGGTGGTCACAGCTTTGACAGCTGAAATACAGTGGTGAAGAATGCAATTTAGTGTATCAAATCCACTCACTCCCACATTTGAAAATGCATTTCAGACTCCCACCTCCTCTCAACTCCTAGCTGATTACCAGCTTTTGATTCATTTCTTCCTATCAATAGCCAACATAGTCTCTCTTTACAGCAACAGCTTAAGTGACATCAGGGTTTAGCAGACTCATATAAAGAAAAGCAAGAGTTGGGGCAGCTATGGAACACTTCTGCTCCTTACCTCTTTATTTATATGTAGCTTTTCTATCAAGGTAAGCACTCAAAAAACCCACTTATCTAATCAAGCTTCTGGTTCTTGGATAAGCAAGAGCATCCTACAGAGAACGCTTAGGTGGACTGAACCATCCAATGCCTCTGCACTGATTATACAAAATGCCTAGGGTAAATAGGCTACTATCTCACTTTCTTTGCTCTTCAACATTACCCTTGCAAAGATGACGATTTAGTTTTTATTACAGATCAGCAAAATTCTTCCCACACATTTACAAAGATTTAATACACACATGAAAGCACTGTTTAATGTTCCTTCTAACCCCATGATTACAGGCAATAGGGCTTAAAGGGGACCCCATTGATCCACGACACTCTTCCATACTAGATTTTGCATGTAGATCTCTGATTCAATTGAGAACTTCAACTGAAAAATCACACAAGTCCCTTCTGTGCCACATTCAGTTGTGTTAATAACCGGATAATTCAGACATCATACGAACATGCCTCTTTTTAATTAGGAACATTAGCTGCGTGGATAACCATGCTGCCTTTTGAAGATGTCCATCAGAAACATAGGAAACCCTGACAAAGCTATCAGAATCCTGGAATAAGAACTCTGAAGGGAAAATCCTGACTTCTGTTAAATCCTTCTGAAAGTTCATCTACATTTTGTTAGTTTTTCACTAAACGCTGAATCTAGATGAAGATATTTTACACCTTCTGTTAAAGATCAATGTAATAAATCCTTTCCTAAAAGAAACCAGGTAAAATTAAAAATAATGGAAGGTGCAAAGATTTTCAAGGACCATTCTACAGCTAAAATATCCAATCTATCAGTCTTGAGAAACAAAAGGCAAAGTTCAAAATGAATACAATGCTTATACTTAAAACCCCATTATTCACACACAAAAGTTTCACACATATGAGGAACATCCCTGCCATATGCCTGAACAAACTTGATTATTTTTTGCCAGATCCTAAGATATGGCATGACAGAAAAATTAAAGAAAAAAAAAAATCCTTCTAAAGAGAATCAATCATAGTTGTATTTTCTTCCCCCAACATAATTGTTTAAAATTTAAGTTCTATCTTTAAGTATGTTTAAAAGTAGTAAAACTTGACAAAACAGAAATCATATACTATCTGGTGGAATGCACCCAATGAAGCTGTCAAACAGCGATTAAGGACATGTCAAATAACCCAAGGTTAAATGAGGAATGGCTGTTGGCATATTTGTTTCAATACACAGAAGCCTCTTGTGGGTTTCCTTCAGAGCACATATTGTGCTGCTCTGTGTATCTGTGTCTCAAAAAAATAAGTATGCTCTATTTTTTCCCAGTCTGAGATATCCTCTTAAAAATGTTTTAACTTCCTTACATTTCCATGTTTTATGTAATTGTTAATGATGATGCTCTTTTTAATTATTTCCATTTAAGAGCTTTTAGGAAAAAATCTACTCCGTAAGGTTCTTTCACAAACTAACAATGTTGTGAAAATCCAATTTGTTTGGTGATATCTTTCCCAATGGCTTCTCAGGGGCTGACAGTTTCCATCCGTCAAAGACTAAATTTCATGAAGTGTCACTGATATCTCCATCATATCCAAAATCACTTTAGACTTCTGTAGCTTTGTAGCTGTCATTTTTCATTCATCACTTTGGAATCTTATAAGCATACAGTGTGTATGCACAGATTGCATACACTGAAAGGTATCTCAGACTCCTCCTTTTGAGAAATCAAAGATCCAGAGACAAAATGTGTCGAAGTCACCTTGAGCTCATAAATAGAAACATGTAGAATGATTATGTCTTCGCTTAGATTTTTCTAAAAATAAAGGCATTGTTTCAGCCCTTTTAGGATTTTTTGCTTGCATCCAAATTGTCTAGTACCCCCACAGGTGCTTAAAGAGAAGCTTCCTCACCATCCCTAGGTGTAATGTCACACAGTGTACTCAATGTCATAGCAATAGCCTGTGGAAAACCTCCCTCCACGCTGCACCAGCTCTCCAGTACACCATCAGGCAAGGATGGATAACTTGCAGCCAGAACATTCTTAGCTAGTGTTGCCTCAGACCACCAAATCTATACCCAAAACCCATAGAGTGTAGCCTGCACCCCTTTTTGCACTACTTTCGGTACATCTTCGTATCCCCACATACTGCGTTTCTCAAAACAACCAATGCACGTATGGCACAGGCAGGGATTTCTTTCCTGGGTTGAACAAGTAACCACGACACTAACTTGTTGACACACCACAGTTGAATGCTATACACTTTGCAGGGAGGACCACATGCCAACTTAGACAACAGCACACAGCAATAAGCAAAGGCATTCCCCCAGGTAGACCAGTACAGCCTCCACTTCACTTTGCTGGCCTGTCCCTTTATCTTCTCCTGTACCAAGTCTATGTCTCTGTTCCAAACCACACCCTGAGCAAAGACCCTAGCTCCCAAACAATCCTGATCTTCCTATTAGTCGGTTGTATCGAAGTTCAGTCCAATATCAGCTAACAACAGCGTGCCTCACACCCAGATCCATGCGCTCACTCATGATTGGCACCATTTTCTCCCTCAAGTCTTCCCCTTTCCCAAAGGGAAACTAGCCACCAGCTGCATTTTTAAGACCACCATAGCTGTTGTACATAGGAAAAGTAAAGCCTGAGAGAAGCTGTGCTCATTAGATCACACTGAATCTCCTGCCACACACAGATATTGCCCTTTGCACTCTCCGTCCACTGGAGCCCAGCTCATTTCTCCCCTTCCCTCAATTCCCTGCAGAGAAACAACACAACAACCTGCTTCTACTGAGCTATACAGAGCAGCCTCAGTCCTGAGCTGGGTGCTGGCTAACCTAGGCTATGAACACGCAGCAGCAATATAATTTGGTATAGGGCATCCCAAGATCCAACTCACTCCCCAGCAGCAAGGACAATGGCACATTTATGAGTTCCTTCCCTTAGCTCACCCTGAGCTGCAGACCTGCCAACCAACGGTATAATACAAACCAGACTAATCCCTTTGCCCATTTGCTTAGGGATACATAAATGTGGCATACTGCACTGGATGCACTGATGTCTGAGGAGAAGGGTGATTTAAAAGACAAGGAAGAAAGGTCTCTGTATGACTACCAGTAGCCCTGCCCTTCCCACCACTCCAGCAACATTCCTAAAAGAAGCAAAGAGGCCAGTTCAATTTTAAGACCTCACATCTGAAGTGGTCCGTCACGGGATCCTTCAAAAGCATCTTCACACTGACAACTGAGCCTTGCACTGAGACTTGTACAGGTTTTTCATCTACTTTTCATCACAGAACCTTGGCAGAAAATGACAGGACCACTCAGTGCCCACCAGAGTCGTTGCATGTACCACATGTAAGTAAGTAAGAAAGCTAGGAAAGCCTTATGCAAAAATGCTGTGAGTGGTTGTGGAATAGCTTATTCCTTCTTTGTGCATCCCAAGATAGGTGATCCCACTGGGTGAACAGCGCCTTCCACTATGCCCTAAGGAAGGGTGGAGCTCCAAGTTAAAGGAATACATTAGCCCCCCTACAAATCAATGGGTATTGTTACATCTGCCCTCACCTTTCCACTACTGTAGACCTCAGTGCCTCTCTTTGCTGAGGCAACTAAACACCTGTTTGACCCAGGGAAAGGGTATTCATTTAAATACATAGAAAATGCTAAAACTCTTTCTTTCCTTTCCTGTATTTGGTTTTATTTCTTTTTTCAGTCTGTCAGTAGTATTAAGTATGCTCTCATCTCCTACAATCTCCACCCCCTCTGCTCTTCTGTAATCCCTTTGCAGTTAAATTCCTTATCCTTTATTTACCAACTCTCTCCTTTGATGACATTTGCATATTACTACAGAAAGGCATGTTGTTAAATTTCCTTCTAGAACAACACTCCAAGCATAAAGCTCTAGAAGGAATACCAAAGAAAAGAGCCATTAAAAAAATAAATTAACCACCACAAAACCCTTGTAAATGGCCTCTGTCAATGACACAATGAAAAACACAAGTACAGTAAAATGTTTAACTAGAAGACCAACTGAAACCTGCTCTTTGGCTGCAGGTGTGGTTTTGAAAAATGATTAAGTGAGAGCAGAGAAGTGTCAGTTTACGTAGCAGTGGTGCGATGAGATACAAGCATCATAGGTATAAGAATGGAATTGTTGGTATTGAAAATAAAGATCCCAGAAGGAGAATGCTGAGGATGCAAGGCCTTTCCACTGGGAGTCTTGTTTATTAACAAAATGCAGAAACTGAGCTAGAATGGGGCAAAAAGGAAAAGAAAACAGACAAAAATAAAATCAACCAAAGCAAGAAACTTGGTGATATTGTATGTATCTGGCCAAGTAAAAAGTTAGCAGTTTGTCAGCATTAGGAAATGCATGACTCCAAAACTGATTTAAAATGCAAACGCAACTTACCAAAGAGTAATAACCTCTCTAGCAAGGTGTGCTTGCTTTGCTCTACCTCAGCATGCTTTGCCCAGAGAGAGGGTGGGACTTGCATGCTACTAGAGTCCTGAAAGCATAACCTGGATACAGCAACAGGTTTCCTCCACCATTTCATACCTGACCAACTCTCTCCTCCATTACATCTCACTTCACCATGATGCTGATGGGACAGTAGTGGAGTGATCTAGCAGAAAATCTGTACTGCTGAAGGCACCATGATGCATTCTGGTTTTTAAATTGTTAACTTTTATATTAAAAAAGATGACATTTTATCATGTATTAGTTCAATCACTATAGCCCTATCAGCTTCTACAACTAATAATATAACCATAGACAAACACATCTCTTTTATGTGGGAAATCCTGTGCAGAGTTCACAGTCCTTTGCTTTTAAAAGACACAAACCTTTATTTATACTGCAATAAACACATCATATAGGAAGATATTGAAAATACAAATTGAAACACGATGTTCTGACTGTGCAAAGTCTTTGCAAACCTTCAGTGCTCTGTAAATAATAAATAGCTGAAGCAGAGGTCATCTCAGCAGGTTAATAATGAGTTGTACTGCCAAGATACAGAGTTTGCTCCAGTTGGGCTGTGCTATCTAATCCATGGATAAACAGGGATTTCTATTTCCAGGACTGTCAATCTTGCATGTTTTCCAGCACTGAATTGCACCATATTCCATCTGAAGCTCAGTGAAAAATAATTCAAACTGCTTGCCGTGGTGTTGCACGAAGGGCTTCCAGAGACAATAGATCATACACACTACATTAATGCACACACTGCAAGTACAAAAAACTCTGTCACACGAAAAAAAAAAGAAGTTATAAATACATCAAACCTGGATCAACAGAGACAGCTCAAAGGGTCTCAAAACAGTGCCCTTTTCTACAAATTCTTTTGACATTTTCAATGGTCAAGACAAGAGAAAGCAACCCATGAGACTTCAGAAAATTGAGAGATATCTGGAATACTTAAAGGCAGCATCTGCATTGCAAGGAGTGTGACCTGCAGGAGGGCAGTTGTGCTGGTGGGGGTAGTTGAACTTTATTCCTAACTTTTGCCTTTTTTAAAGAGAAAAATAAAAGGGAAAAAAAGACGACATTAAAATTATAGTTCAAAGACCATTTACTTTCACACCAGGTGTTAAAACCCTGCTTCTAGATGCCATTAATCTCAGAGGTTTGACAACAAGCATTAATAGGAAGAGGCTCATTCTCTGTAGCAAGAAACAAGAGATCTTTCCATTAGACACAATGACCTCAACCATCCCTCTCTGATCCTCCTTCACCTCATACGCAGAGTCACAACCATCCCTCTCTGATCCTCCTTCGCCTCATACGCAGAGTACAGTGCAATTCTTCACTTCAGTACACAGCTGTTTGCAGCTCAGTGGTCTGCAGTTACATTACATACCAGGCACAGCGTTTCTGCAAGAGAATGAACCTCCTTCATTCCACTCTGAAATTGCTATCACTGCTTTGAAACAATGCAGGTTCCTTTTAAGAAACGATTATTACTATTATTGAGCTTTTCATTGTTATGCTTCATCTGTTAAAATTCCCCAAGCATGGCACAAAGAGAAAAGCTCCCACCACCGCGCACACAGTGCCACAGGGAAGGCACCAGAAGAGTTACAAGGGCCATGAGGAAGGACTCTCCTTCACAGACGGACGAGCTCAGATTAGGTAGGGAAATGGCTGACCTAAGCGATACTTTTAATTGGCAATGACCTATGTTGTATTTCTCTTCCTTTTTCCCTTGTAACTGCTCATATTCTACAATTCCCCTCCATTTATCTAAACCCACACCCCTGAATACCCCCTTCATTTTTTTCTTTCCTCAGGACTGTACATCACTATTCAAATAGTGAAATATTCATGTCATCTTCGTCTTCACAAGTTTTGGCCATGTTACTTAGAAATCATTTGAGTCTCCATTTCATCTGGTTTAGCCTCGTTTTTGCTACTGTTTAAAAATAAATTTTGTTAAAACAAGAGCAGCTACCTTCTTTAATCTAACGAAAATCCATTTTCTCCCCTCCTGTGTTTTTTGATTTCAAGTCACCTTGGAAAACGTCCCAGAGGAAGTACAGATACTGGTACAGGAAATTTAAACACCAATACTTGTGTGGATCCATCCATCTCATGTCCATAAACCACTGGTTGAAAACTAAGCACACTATTTCTTTCATTCCCAGTATCTTTTCCCCTCTAAACTCCTAAAATCCTGTTAATTCTTAATAACGTTCAGTAGTTTCTCACCCTTGCTTACACCTCTTCCCATTTAATTCCTTCAGTTCAACTTACCTATTTTCCACTAATCTTCTCTTATGACCCTCTTTTTTGCAGACGCCTTAACTGTTTTGGCCATTTCAACCTCTGTAATTATGCAACTCTATCACTTTTAGTCTTGTCGCCTTAATCACCATAATGTAACTCTTGACATTTTGCCTCTCAAGATAATTTGCAAACACAAAAGTATCTCAAAGGTCAGTGCTCTTTTCTCATCCCTTTCATAATCTCCTGAGGCTCTGCCATTTCATCTTGCTTATCTCTCCACCCAAAGTCTACCATCTACACCAAAATGGGTGTCACTACGACTTACGTAGTGGAAAAAAGGTGTTTTAGTAATTCCTTGTTTTTTGACAGACAGTACAGACTGTACATGGAACACAGAAAATCTTAAAAAAGTGAGATTTTTGGACTGAGAACTGAACTCTCAATGGAACAGCTTGAACATATTAAGATTAATTTAATTGTAATTTATCAAGTGCCAAAATAAGCTAAAAAGCATTTGTCACACAACAAGGGAAAAGTTTCTGAGCTCAGTGCAAGAACTCAAATTACAAAACAGCTTAATATTTTTTAAAACCGTTTTATCAACAGAGTTCTCTTCTGGGACTGTATCCTGCAACCCTACAATTTATAAAACAGCGTGTAAGAACTGCCACAGTAGACCAGGCTGGATGTTCAGCCCAAACAGAATGACCAGACTGGCTCAGACAAAATATCCAGCCTGACCCACCACACTATCCAGGAGCAGCCAAGAGCAGATGTCTACGGGAACAGTGAAAACCAGAGCAGTCATACGGAAATATTCTATTCTGCTCCCCCCAAAACTCTTACCATTCAGCTTTCCACCATTTGCAACTCAGTAACTTCCTTACCTAGAGGTGATATCTGTTTGTCATCTCTTTTTCCTTTTTCCTGCCTCCTTTTCCAAATTTGCTTAGCAGCTTGTTGTACCCATCCAGCACGCACAGCATCACATGGCATGCAGTTTAAGAACTGCCTTACACAGTATGCAAAGAAACCCCCTTTTCCTAGGTTTCAAACTGCTTCCTGCCTGTTTCACCTGATATCTCTTCTAAAACAAAAATAAGGTGGCACTATGCCAAGGCACAGGGAAATCAAGGACATGATTGGTGACAGCCAATATGGCTTCACTGATGGCAAACTGTGCCTGAAAGTTCGGTGAATTTCTACAACAGGGTTAGAGCTTTGGTGGATAAGAGCAACTGATGTCATCTACCTGGACTTAGCAAAGCATTTGACACTGTCCTGCACAACATCCTTGTCTGTACACTGGAGAAGCATGGATATGACGGATGGACCACTCAGTGGATAAGGAATTGGAAAATTCTGGAAAAACATTTTTCTCCTGGTTTTGTTTTGTGCCACTTAACCAATTATTTACACAGTTGGCAGTCCTCGCCATTAACCTGTGCCTGCTTAGCTCCTTCAAAGGTTTTTTGAGAGGACTTCATATGCTTCATAGACCTATATGAAAGGCCTTTTCAAAATTTAAGTAGAAAAATACATTGTAAAATCTCTTTCATCTGCATGCTGGTTACCTCCTTCAAAGGATGACAGCAGATTAGCAAAACCTGACTTTAAATCACAAATACTGGCTGGAAGGGATCTCTGGGAATCATCTAAAAGCTGCAATAGATCAGGTCAGCTATAGCACTGTCCAGCTAAGACTTTTAAGTTTCCACCAGGGTAGAGGTCACCCCGGCCTCCCTGGGTAACCTTTTCCTGTTCTGCACTACCCTTCTAGTGAAAAAGATTTTCTTACAATGCCCAATAAGAATATTTCAATCTGCAACCTGTGTATATTAACCCCCTGTTACATGGTTTGCCAATACTAAGAACATTGGCTCCATCATCTTTGTAAGCACCCTTCAAGTACTTGAAGGCTAATATTAACCTGTTTCTAAATCTCCCCTTTATCAGGCTCCCATTCACAGAAATCAATTCCTTATCATTATCTCCATCATATTTATCCAATATCCCTTCTAAAATTGCCACTAATCTAATTTTTTAATTAATCCACTCAGTTTAAACAAGAGGCCTACTGGTTTCTAGGCTCCCTGATTCCACATGAATGTTTTCTAAAACATAGCATCAAATTAGACATCTGCTGAGACACCTTAAAGCAAGAGGCTGCACACCACAGTCTGTAACTGGGCTATTTCATTTGTCCGTTCCTTAAAACTTTGGGTAAGCTATATGTGAATCTTAAATCAGAACATGCAATTTGTTCCACAGTCTCTCCTACAAATGCTTCCAGCTGAGAAAGGCAATCTCATAAGCCTCCCATAAAAAGCGTTCCAGAAGAGGAACCACCCCATGCTTTCCAGTGGCAAGCACACACGCACAAGCATTATTTAGTTTTCTGCCATGGCTTTATCTCAGATCATTCATTTTGTAACGTCATTATACACAGGCCATACAGACCCTTCTGCTGGTATTCTGCTAGTGGTGTGGTTGAAAAAAGCATTTATTAATTTTACGTTTAGCCTGATAGGGGGATTTTTGGGTCCTATTTCTTTCTTTGAATGCAGCCACAGATTTTTGTTTTTAGCAGTCTCTGCCACCTTGTCATTTAGGTATACAAGCTTCCTTTTCCTAAGTCTTTTTTAGACTGCCCATAAGCATTTGTGTGGGGCCTCCAAAACAGCTTCCTGAAATAGTACCTCTGTCGCCTACAAACATGTTACTGACACAGCTGCCCTTTCAGTTTTTCTTTAAACAAATCTCCATTTTTATATAGTTTCCCTTTTTGAAGTTGAGCATAATTTCAGAGAGGGGAGAAGAAAGCAGAATGGCAGGTTGTTTTTCTTGCATTTCCTTAGCTTAGGCAGGGGAGAAAGGAAGAATATCTGTAATGGTCTATGAAGCCATCTCACAAGTCTTTTTCCAGACAGCATCTTACAACCTCTGCATGACATCACCGTCTACCCACTGAACAAAATACGGTCTCTTACCCACCTTTTAGTCACCATCCCTCTGTAATCACGTACTGCCTCTGTTCAGTGTTTGTGCAGAGCCTAGCACAGTGGGGTCCTGGGTCTACCTTCTAGGCTCCTAAGAGATAAGGGAACATAAAAGAGAAATAATAGGTATTGAAACAGCTCATCAGCAATTCTCAGACATTTATAGCAGTCATAAAACATCTGTCTTTTAAGACAATAAATTAGAAATGCAAGGCACTGAACTACACAGTGTGAGAAAGAACACAACAGAAAGAATCAGGGGAAAAAAAAAAATCATTCTTTGAAATAACTGGCAGCTTGGGATAAGAATCAGAAAAGAGGAGTACTGGTCACAGAATAACCAAAATCCACGGGACGCATAAATTTGTGAAAAATCCTCCCTGTAAAAATCTCCCTTGGTGCCCTAACCTCCACTAAAAATAAACATGCCTAAAATGTGGGCTGAAATCTGGCCTCAAGTGAAATCCATGACAAAATTCAGGTGGGCAAAACTTCAGTGTTCTTTCATCTTTCCATAAAACACGAAGTTCCAGAGAAAAACGCAGTTACTCTCTAACGTCTCAAAACAATAAAAAAGATGTTTTCAAGAAAACGAGATGCAACGTTAAGAGCACTTCAAGAAGTTAACCCATTCTGTAGGAACAAAGACAAGATAATTTTTTGAATGTTTATATTGTTTTTCTTTATTGAAACAAAGGATACTGCTCATAAATCAAGTGCTATCTTTACTTGAAACAGCAAGGCAGGAATCCCACAGCAGTTTCCTGTGCAACACCTAAACAAAAAGGTACTTCACTTCAGAAGTAAAACACAGTCATAGTCCATCCAATTTAAGCACCCGTTTCTACGGCACAGAACAAATACACTAGCGATTAACAGTCCACCCTTGAATCTAATCAGAGGCATGGGGCAAAAAGGAGTCATTGTTCCACATTGTTTGCTCACTTAAAATGAAGTGACTGAAAGTGCTTGCATTTTTTTTCCAGTGCTTTTCCAACTTGTATAAGTTTCAGAATACCTGATGAATGCATAAGTAGTACTGCATAAAAACATTTTATAGAAAGGAAACGTCACATGAGCAGGAAGAACTCTCCGCGTTAGACAATGAAGACCAGATTTAGGTTCACCATGTCAAAACATCTCACAATCCTTGCTCCCTAGCACCAAGTACTTCAGATTTTTAGCATTTACATTTCTTCTATATTAAGAATATATATCGTACTTGCACATATGCACACCCCACCGTGAAATTCAGCAACATCAAACCCTGCTGTAGAAGTTGCCAAGAGCAGATTGAGATAGTGATCTCCATGGCATAGGGATCAACCAAAGCTAAAGGCTGGAGGTCACATTGAATTTCATAGTCCAAGGTGGTAGGTGAAGCGTATGTTGTAGAGAAGGCACTGCATCACCTTTTCTTTGCCTCCCACTTTTCAAAAAGGCAAGGACAAATTTAAATTTTGGAAGAGGACCAAGTTCTGCTTTTCATATTACTATGTACCAGAGAATACTTGAGCACCTCAGCACAACTACCCGCCACCCATGCACACGGATGACAAAGTACCCCGAGACATTCGGTCTGTCAAGTAATTAATTATAACTGTTACCATGCAGTAAGTCCTACAGACAACTACAAGCAAACCAACTCCAAGATGCAGTGTGCTAGTGATTTATGTATACACTCACTTCACCGGAATGAGCAGCTGAATTATTATGCTTTGAAACATTACAAAGAAGGCTGTATACCTCAATTTTTCTAAACAAACCTGACAGTACTAGTGCTTTCTACACGCACTTCAAACCGCCCACTGTGCCCTCACCACTCATTTCACAATCCGTATTTCTGTATAAACATCTCAGATTTTATTTTAGCAAAATAAAAGCTTTAGTAAGTATATTTTTACTTTAGCAAGTGTATTTTTATTATAATCTTAAGAATTACATAGACAAAACCGGAAAGCAGAGTCTGAATCCACCTTACTGATTTAGGGAAAACACGCATACAGAGAAACAAACTTGTCAAGCCCAGATTTCTACAGATTCATGTCTTGCTTCCCTTCTACCTTTTAACACATCAACCCTGCTGTTCTCCTATGCCTGTGGCAGCACACTCATTGGGCCCAATACACTATTAGCCTGACTATTCATTTAGTTAAGCTAAAGTTAGGCTAATTCAGCCTACACAGCCCACAGCAAACCAATCTTACAGGAATTGTAAATTACCCACCAAAATCAGAAGACTGACTGGAAAAAACACTTTTTTATTATTATTTTGGGGTATAAAACCATGTTTTAGTTTATTTTTGCTTTGGCTTAGCATAATTTGCTAAAGCAAAAGGGACGCAGTGGCTGTGCTCCCTGCCTACATCTCCTACCCTTGCAGTTCAAAATAACTTCTGAAACTGATGACCAATTTCAATCTAACACAAAAACTTGCATGAAAATGGCCAGGCAAAACAAGAGACAAACTCACTTTCCAAATTGCTGGTTTTCCCTACGCTCAGTGACAAACACAGACACAAAGGAGGGGAATTCAGGCGCAGTGCATTATATTTGCCCAGAAGCACATTAATTTAAAAGAACTGGGGAAAAAAAGTCCTTCTGCAAATGGATAAAAACATACATAGGTGTATACTAGTGAAAGTTCTCCAGAAATCTTTACTGGATTTAATGGTTAGCACACAGCAGTGCCGTTTCCCACTGCTGTTGGAATATGGTACTGAAGTCACTGGTGCGACCAAGTGGTACAATTAGATCTGGTGGAGGCACAGAGGAGAGTGCACATGCAGCTAACAGCCTTTGCTGCCATACGGATACGGGCACCGCTCTCACGTCTGTCTAGCATATTTGGAAAGATATTTGGCCACACATTGAATTGAGCAAAGAAATAGTCATAGCATGTCTAGACACCGTGGCTCGTCTGCATGCTGAGACTTCCCGCTTCTGTTGTAGCTGCTACGGCACTGCCAAGGCAATGCGCCACAGCACCAACCTCACCTTACCCACTCCGCTGGGAGCTTGCCCGGGCACCCGGGATTTTCATGCAACACCTAACCACAATCACGGCTCACCCCGCAGCGCATAAAAGGACACTGAGAGTGGTAAGAACACGTCTGCTCCACATCACCAGCCAGCCTTGGCTTTTGCAACCTGCGACAGACAAGCTGCTCCAAGTCCCTTCTGCTGATGTTGGTGGGGCAGCAGCACCAGGGAGAGGGGGATTTTCCCCACTTCAGCGCTCTCACCGTCTACGTGCACAGAACTGACCACATGTAAGTAAACCTTAGGTACTGCTTAAAATACTATTGAACAAATTATTTG
>NW_010257115.1:47912-54614 GCF_000690775.1 Eurypyga helias | reverse complement strand
CTTGCAGCAATAATAAAAATCATGTCAAAACTGAAAGTGTACCAAAATTGAGAAGGAAGGGAGAAAAACAATCAACAACAACAAAAAGATACGAATATCCTCCCTCTTCTTCCCTTATCCTAAAAAATGCCTGCATTATGCTAGCATATCCCACTTTCAGGGATTAATGGTTAGAACAGCTGCTACATACAACCTTGTGCTCCTTCTACAAGACCATACATCGCTCTCTATAATGTATGCTAGCTAATATTACTACTTATCTTTCTCTTTTCATGCTGAAGAGGTCCTCACATAAGGAAAGAGATCTCATTAAACCATATTATTTGCTGGACTAAAGAATGGATGTAGAAAGATGCCAATTATTAAGCAAAATATAAGCATAAGGAACAAGAAAGAAATAGGAATACCCTTCTTATAAAGCTGCATTTTGTTTATATACCTTTGAAATCACAATATTGAGTAAAGTACAACCAACACAAAATAAATATAGGAATTTTTAGGGAAAAAAAGCAGAACGAACGAAAAATCAACAACATCCTTGAGCATGTCCCAGCCACCATGGTGTGAGATCACAGAACCAGCCCACACAAATGCATCACAAACAGGCAGACACACACTGTGGAGCAGAAGGTCAACGTACAGAGTGCTACACCCGCTCCTGTACTCCTTCATGTGCAGGGCTGGGAAACTTCCAGGTCTTCATAGATGTCTTCTGGTTTAACTCAGAAATCACATCTGGATGAAAAAGGAGGAGGACAAGGACTCCCTTAAGCTCTAGCATTGTTTTTGCCTTGCTGAACACAAGATCCAAGTCATTAAGAACCATGAACATCCACACACATATACATATGCTCCCACGCACAGATCACATAAGCAATACATCTGACTCATCCCATTTGCCAGGCTTACTTCATACATTTGGTAAATCCAACATAATCAGAACACGAGACACTCACAGCCCATATGAAGATAATCTTCAGAGAAAAGAAGAAAAACAAGAGTCCCATAGCTCAAACTCATTGTGTCTGCTATAACATATGGTCAGGAACATGAGCCCTGGTCATATTCTGCATATTGATGGATATACTTCTGGCCACGGTACCTTTTTTCCAGTTTTTCTGAAAGGGAAGGTCTTGACAAAGGAAATCAGATTCATTAATTGCCTACAGCTTTAACTCTATTTATTGCATCACTTATTCTCCACTAGGCAAAAATAGGAGCAAATATAGAGACTGGAGTGCCAGGACGGGAAATGTATTGCTGACAGGAAAGCATAGATCAGAATATGTGAAGTCAACAGTCAGCCAGAGTTCTCTGATTGAAAATTATAAAACAGAATGACATAACATTTATTTGGTTTTGCAGGGATTTGACTAATAATAGTTCATTTAAAGCCACTGAACTTGCCCTACTTAGTTGCTTTAACTCCATCTAGGTCAAAGTGACAAGACATGTTGGTGTAAATTTAACCTTTTAACTATCTGCCACAGATTTATAGTCCAAGAGCAGCGCTTAGTTCTTGCCAAAAACCACCATGATTCCCAAAATAGCAATTTTAAAAGTATAATACATTATTAAGACTGCTGACAGAATGAACGGTATTACCTAGTTTAAAATGGTAGAGATGGAGAACAACAGTAATAAAGGAGAAATTATTGTTGTCTTGCTCCCACTGAAGTCATGTTCTTCAGAAAGACTTCAAAGAGCAGGGAAAACATGGCCTTTATCCAACTTTCTGCAAATTACACAACCGAGTATTTTTATTTAAAATAAATCAGTTCTGATACAACTCTGATCTCCTTGAGTTTGACAGCAAAACTCTGGAAATATTTATTCTTGAGCATGACACCCTTTATCCTTTTGCTTTTCTGGTCTTTGACGGAAGTCTATAGGACATCTCAAGTGCCCTGTTGCTACTGGTATTTGCTGTCTACATCTCTCCAAACTCTTACATGGTTTCCTGAAGTTCATTGGACTGATAATCCAGACAGACTTCCCTAGTTCTAGGATACTGACAATAACACCGTTTTCCAACGACTTTCAGACAGGTTGTGTTAGTACTGCCAACACAAGAGGCTGATTGTTTCCACTTCATAATAAAAGTGGCTGAAGAGAGTTACTAAACACCCTAGCATAACGCACACAACATTCATGTATGTGTGTGCATGTCTACAAGACTTAGATAACAATCACTGTTTCTAGCATTTTTGAGTGTCCTTCAGATGAAACTCAATAGACATATTGATGTTCTGTGTTGGTTTTTTTGGTAGGGTTTTTTTTTTGGGGGGTGGGGGTGGGATGGGCAGGAGAGGGCACAGTGGTGGGGTGGGAGTGTAACATGGCAGGAAGGATGCCCCATGCAACAATCCTCCTGAGAAATCTCCTTTCTTCTCCAAAATGCAACATTCTACTGCTTATACCTCTTCTACAATTTTCATCTATCAGAAAAAAAGTTTCAGCACCACTCCACCCCATTATAAGAGCAACCGCCCATGGAATAAAATGGTATTCCTCTTCTAGATTCTGCCAAGTAATTTCATGTCATATCTAAACAGTTCTGATATTTAAGTCACACACTTAAAACTGATGTTATTGTGTATATCATAAATCTCATTGATCACCATGTAAATTCTTCAATATCTACGTAGGAAAAACAAGCAAAACAGAATGACCTGTAATCTATGCATTTAGTCTGCATGAAGCCAAACAGTTGCTTTCCTTAACCAGTGTTTGGCTACTTTGTTTTTCAAAGAAGGCAAGTAAGCTAAGAAAGGTAAACCCAAAACCATTGGTATCATACAAAAGAAATCCTGATGAAAAGCATCTTTAGATATGTAACTATAAAATAAGACACATTATATAATATAAATATAAAATAAGTCACATTTTATCTGACCTTTTGCAAAAGCCAGTGAACCTTTTCAATCTAGTTCTAAAAAATTAAAATGAAATTTAGATGACAGAGACCTTTTACAGAAAAAAAAAAGTCTACAACCCTCAGGAAACCCCTAGTTTTTATTTACTATTCCAAAAGACGTTGTCTGTACTGCAGGATACCAGCTGGTATATTTTCTGTAACATACTTAATTCAGAGACATCTGCTTCCTAGCGGACCTAGGATGAAGCTTGGGGTTATGAGACCTGGATTATATTTCTGGCTCAGCAACTGATTTCTGGTGCAGCCTTGAGAACCTTGCTCTGTCTCTATTTCACCATTATAAAATGTGAAGATGTCTTTTAACATATACCAGTTTCTTTAAATAAAATGCAGGTTTTTCCTATATATCATTGAACTGCATTGTGAAAACTGCAGTTCCAGTTAAGAGTGAACTCCTGAGTATAGTGACAATTCCAAGAAAGCTTTATGGTCACATTCTCTCAGTCAGAGCCCAGCTGCCTTCTGGAGTAACAGGATTGAACAGATTCATATAGGTACTGCAGATGCCAAATAATAACGAAAAGACTAATCCTGAATATTGCAGCTGCTGATAATGCTCATTGCCTAACAATGCAGAAAGTATTACACTCACTATTGCCTACAGCATGCACTACTACAGAGAAGAAAAAAAAAGAAATTATATGTAGTCTGGGAGAATCCAATATGATAGTCTGAAGAGGAAAATAACTCAGTGCATATAGCTTGAGGTTATGAGGAAAGCATCTGCTAATATGCAGCAGGCTCCCATAATTGTGCAGCTGAAGTAATAATACCCCAACAAAATGTCATTACAATGCACAGTGTTTAACAACTGTGCCAGTTTTCACGCATGTCGGTTTATTCCACAAGCTGGCTTATCTACTTTGTTAGTCTAAATGCTCCAAAATGATTTAAAGAAATCATATCCACTACATTTTAAAGACAAGAGACCGTGTTAAATCCTGAGTAATTATTTAAATCCTATTAATTTTCACTGTGATATATCTGGGGGAAAAAAAAGTATCTGTAGTCTGCTTTTCCGAACAAGGGTGCGGTTCTTCAACAATACTGGGGGGTTAGTGCAACAAGCAGTAGACAGTTTAGTTTCCTAGTCCAAATGTATTTGAATCATTTATAAGAATAACAGAGAGAATTAACAACAGTTTCTTAATCTACAGTGCTTTCATATTTTGCCTCAATTTTTTTTTGGCTTGAGATTGTTCTCCTTCAATGATGGATGCTTTCCCTTCTTCCATCTCAGCATGCATGAGAAAAAGACAAAACTTAACATATCCATCACCAAAGCCAGAACACACAGCACAGTCCATCTGGTACTGTAAACTGCAAACTGATAGATGCTCCCCCCTTCTCCCAGCAAGCTTCTTAGCGATTCTACTCTCCCTTCAGCATGAAGTCGAATGCTGTGGGGTTTGTTTTTTTTTTAATAGGTGGCTGTAGAGATAGCGAGAACATGGTGGTTATGATCTGGACATATTTCAAGACTTGTCTGAAATATTCTTACCCAGGGCCAAATGTTTTCTCCATCAGCAGTGAAAGCATTCAATGCTTTGGCATTCTTCTAGCAGCCTATCCCTCCCATTGCCACCCAACATGCATGCACACTCCCATCTCCCTGGCTCCTCAGAGTGCTGAAGCAATCACATATGCCTCAGGCAAAGCAAAGATAGAGAGGTAAACACTTTAGTCTTGGGCATCGTCCCAGAGAGGACACACATAATAGTTTCCAAGCTCCTCCCCAACAGATTTTTTAATTGGTTTTTCTTGTGTTCAGTACTATCAAAATTAAGGAAGAAGAGTTTAATGTACGAGTAGGAACCCTGTCAAGTATTTCATTACAACACCCCGCTCAGCATAAGCTGTTATTAAAAGCAAACATCTACTATCCCTGCTGCGCACTAGGTTTAAATGACAAAGCAGGCAGTAGATCCCAGGATTACTCTGTACTGTGCCCACAGCTAACTTCCTTTCACTGCCCTCCTTGCCATCCACCGGTATCTCCAGTCTTCACAAAATCCATACTTATTTTCAAGGGGCATCACTTTTTTTTTTTTTTTTTTTTAAAGTTAGGCTGAGGAGAGCATGAAGTACATAATTCTGCAATCACCACGCTGATGTCCTACATGTTCACCTCAGGCAGCAGAAAAAGAACACCTGGATCTGATTTTGCTCCTGTATTTCAAGTCTGCTTGAGACATCCATTTCATGTAAAAACATAACATAAAAGACAGCAAGACATTTTGGTAGCTCATGCTGGAGGTGATCTGGAGCTTCTGCAGTCAAGCAGTTGGGAGAACGTCTATAGAAAAGTAAGCAGAGGCATTAAGCACATTATCCCGAGGGATGTTTATTAAAATGCCATGTTAAGTGCAGTATCTGGTATTGGTTCTCATTATCTTTGAGAATTCACCAAGCAACACTTGAATTTAATGTTAATTCATAAGGTAATAGTATGAATCAGTAATAAATGCAGAACTAACTGCAGCTACCTGCCCAATAAACAGGAAACGCCTGTTTGAAATGCCTTTAGCAATTTTCAACAACGTGAATTGTGACACAGAAGATTTTGGTTATTAGGACAGGATGGGAGGATGCGTGCCCCGTCTGCAAGCACTTGTACAATTCCGCTGTTTCTGATCACTTGTAATTATATAAGAAGAAAAAGGCATTTGATTTAGAACATCTGCACCAAAGCAAGCGCCTAAAAATTTCCTAGAACAAGTGTGGGAAATGAATAGCACAAAGAAAGAGAAGAACAAACTAAGGCATACCCAGGCTTGATATGGAAATCCTGATGTTAGGACTGGTACTCCCTTCAGAAATACAAACAAGACTGCTGGTAAATTTGCCACCTTCCAAAGTTCTCATCCTCCTTCAAAGGTAAGAGAGTTCGAAACAATGCAACAAAGCGAAGAGAAACGTGCACCGACGATAAACCTGAGAGATAATCGCTCATCTAAGATGAGGTTCAAACTCTACCACTAACTACATATATACACTTGGTGCTCATGTTCCATTTGCCAGTGCTTTTACCCATCCCACATCTTAACTTTTCTCTAATGTTCTACCCCAAGGTCTGAATTTTTTCAAAACAAATTAATTTGGCTCTCACATTACATTGTGCTGGAAGCAGTATTGATACACAGAGATTGCAAATTAAAATTAGACCACACAGAAAGATATACTAAATTATCCCAGATAAAAACAATGTTAAAATGGGATTTAGAAGGAATAACATTAAAGTAATAGGGTAAAAAAGTACATATAATTTTGAAAATAATTGTAGTATTTCACAATCATTAGAGATGAAACTGAACAAAGAAGTGAAAGCATCAGGAAATTTGAAAGCACATTTAAACTCCCAGACTGCTTCAAAGTTCTGCATTACTTATGCTGTGAACCAAATGTAGGCATAAATATTGCTTGTAGCTCCAGATCAGATGCAGCTGCATTGTAAGAACATTCTGGGTTAGGGGTTTCCCCCCCTGCCCCGCCTCATTGTTTTTCCTACTTTAATTCTCTCAAGAAGGAGAATGGTGAAGACACTGCTTCCACAAAGATGAGGAATATATTACACACAATTCACTTTTGCACAATTCACTTTTGTGGGGTTTCTCAGGTATCTGAAGGTTTTGTTTTGTTTGGATTTTTTTTAGTTTTTTTTGGTGGTGGTGGTGGTTTGGTTTTGGGTTTTTTGTTTGTTTGTTTGGGTTTGTCATTTAGACAACAAGCTACAGGGATACATTTCATAGGTTCCCTTGAGCACT
>NW_010257115.1:6101-47510 GCF_000690775.1 Eurypyga helias | reverse complement strand
TTTCCCGCCATCACTGACTGGCTCAGCCATGGCCAGAGGTAGGTCCCACTTCGAGCCAGGGAGGTTTTAGCAGCTTCTCACAGGACACACTCCCACAGCCCCTTTCCCCCCTCCCCCAGCTACCAAAACCTCACCACAGAGACTCAATTCAGCCACAAAGACCCTTTTGAATTACCTGTTAACAGACTAACAGAAACGTCTAATTCCTCTTGCCACAGCACAGGGCTATTCCTGTTCCCTGTTGAGCGTGGCACCTCCGTGCCCTCGGGGTGAGGGCCTGTGCTCTCCGTCGTGCCACCATGATGCCATGCAGTCAGGGCTGGTCCGGAAAGGTGCATAACTCCGCACAGCCAGCAGGTCCCACGGTTCCCTCCCTCAGGAATTTCTGACCCATGGTGAACACTGCTTAAACAGAATTCTAACCCAAAGTCCTCCTTCCTTTAAACAACAGGAGAGGGACTTGTCCAAAAGAGAAAATACACTTGTAAATACGCACCCTTGACTTACTGGAAGCCTTAGCATCCTAGGAGGGCACTCAGCAATGTTTTCACCAGACACTGCAGAAGCCTCTTTGCTCTGCTCTGCCTTAATCAACTTAAACTAATGAAATTGCTTGAAATCGTCTCAGGTCTATACTATGCTGTTAATACAAAATCATTTTCTTCTCCAAAATCAATCCATTAAAAAAATAATAATAATTAGGGTGGGGGGGTTGGGTTTTGGGTTTTTTTTGGGGGGCTTTTCCTTTTCTCCCGCCTTCATTTTTATTTTCTTATCCCCTCAACTGTTTTCTCAGTGGTGGGAAAAAAAAAAATTAAAAAAAGCTGTTTATCTGCTACTGCTAGCCTCCACTGCCAGTCAGAATAAAGTCAAAAGATGAAAAAAAAAAAAATCAGAAGATGGCTTTTGCTTTTGTTTGTGTCCACACATTTCTGTGCAAAGAGTTATCTTCAGGTGGTTCCTCTAGTGATGTAGCAGAATCAAAATTCAAGTTGCAGTCTTAACTGTGTTTCATCTGCCGAACTTAGCCCCTGAGAGACCAACTGCACCCCTGACAGTTACTCAAAATCAGGCTCCGAGTACATTAAAATGCTCTTTGTGCAACTTTAACCTATGTCACAGCCCCTCCTCATTCCCCAAAAGACCCTCTTAAGGACATGGTTCACATTCAGCAACATTTGGAAGACAAGTTTACCTACCAACTTCCAGAAAGATATCTTTCACACTGTTTTGTATACTACTACTGGGAATTACTAAGAAAAAATGGGAAAGGTTTCTCTATTCCTTTGTTGGAACATGCTCTTCCCCAGAAACCTACAGGCCTTGTACTTTATGCTTAAAGTCTCAAAGTAGGTAGAGCAAAGAGACGATCAGTCAATGTGGTTTGGGACAGAGTTGGGCAGTCAGTTCTGGAGGCAGAGATCAAACAGAGCAGGGAAAATAAATATGAGCTCTCTATTTTTACTTTATTATGCATATCTTGTTATGGCAGGCTGGTGATATATCTCAGAGCAGCTAGAATGGAGCTTATAGGCACAAAACACAAAGCAGAAGCTATACTCCTGTGGCTCAGTAATTTTTTATCCCCCTATCCACTAAATGGCAGCTCAGAAAAATACAAGCAACGAAAGACAGCAATAAACACTTCTTCATACACTAGGTTTAGGTATACAGGCTGCCTTCCTTTTTCACAGAGTATAAGGATCATCTGCTTTTATATTGGGTAGTCAAGAAAACACCCCATTTTCATATATAACCTTAATGGGGAAGTACTGCATAGCCTGTAAAGGCAAAAGCAGATCCCATTTGAGAGGCAGGCATTAAGGCAGAGGAGAGAAAAGAAGACAATCCAAATCCAATAACTGAAAGAAATCAAAACTAATACTGAAATGGAAAGGATAAGACCAGTCGTCAAGTGGGAGGTTAATAAACTGGGCACCAAATATGTTATTCTTGTTTACACATTCTTACACGCTTAAAACTGCACCAAGAGACAGTGCTATCTTCTCTTTCCTGACAACATCCCAATTCATGCCTCATTTCTGCATCTCTTGAACGATCTGTAAATCGGAAGTCTCATTACAGACAACTTCTTACTTAAAAATTTGGTGGGTAGGCCATGTGCACTGTAGTTTCCCCTTATTTTTTTTTAGTACAGTTGAATTAAGTACAATTTCTAACAGAGGATCTATCACTGGGATTTAAGACATCTGCTGTTTTTCCAGGTTCAGAGCTTTCCTTGCAGTTTGTAAATTTAAATCAGCTTCCTCAATAAAAGCTAAAGTTAATAAGTGAAAGCTAAAGAAGACAGGCACAGTCATCACAATATTTTTTCTACAGCTTATTGAGTGACACCTTTAGAAATGTCAGTCTTTTGACAGCAGTATGGCAAAATTAACAAGCTTGTTTTCCAACCATCTTATCTGTACAATGGCATGCAAAGTCAATAAAAGCAATTAGTGCTGCTCAAGAGCACCTTGTACTGACTTCCCGAAGTAGGTAGTAGAAATCTTGTGGGGAATTTTGTATAAAAGCCCAAATAGTTGCCACCTAGTAGCCACCTGCTAACTGTGGATGTTATCTACTGCACAGGAACACAGTATTTCATCAGGCATCTTCTCCCATTCTGCATTAGCCTGTTTTCCATCAAAGGGATTATGTCAGAACTTTATTAATGCTCTTTTACTTGCCCCTGTGTGTCAATGATTCAAAGAAAGGAAAATATAGAAAAAGTCAGAACAATGATGTAAGTTTCCCACCCCTTTTTCAGAACGTACTCTACAGAAATTGCCTCAGAAGAAACACCACCTTCATTGACACCAGCATAACCAAGGGAATTCAGTTTCGTTTTCTTGCAGTTTATTTTCACAGACACACTACTTCCGATGTGTGGTCCACTTCCTTAGGGAAAAAAAAAAATTGGTCAAGAATGCCAGAGCTGTCCCCTCAATGGCAAATGAACAAGAGTTGGAGAATAGCAACCGTGGTAAAAATTCCATTCAGGTCACTATAAGCATTCCCACTGGTCTCCACAAAACATCAAACAAACAAGACTGGAATTCATTCAACTCCAGCTTCAGCCTTTCAATACCTATAATTACTCCCAAAGGACTAATGAGGAAGCCAGTTCTCCATCTCATAAAAAATACTGACAATCAGACACTTCGTACTGTGCAGCAGACGAAGCTCACCCTTAAAGTACTCGGAGAGGTAATGAAGGAAGTGAATTTTTAATGAATCCAACATAGAATCATAGAATATCTTGAGTTGGAAGGGACCAATAAGGCTAATTGATCCCAACCCCCTGCTCCTCGCAGGACTACCTAAAACTAAACCATCAATAATTTCAGAAAAACATTCATCTGCACCGTCTTTCTTTTCAGACAATCCTATTTTTAAACCATCTGTTTCACAAAATGCTTCTATTTATATATTACAAAATGCAATAAGGCCCTCTGAAACAAATGGGATGTGAGATAAAGAACAGAGGAGAAAGGATCTGTTGCGTAGGAATGGCCTTGGAAGGATCTTGACGACTTGCTCTGTTCAGACAAGCTACATCATTTCAATTCCTTCTCTACTCATCAAAATGGGGTTCCAGAATTAGACAAGACAAATTTATCTGAAGATGTGGGTAAACTCTTGTTTACAAGGCAATAATTATGCTTAATCCTCAAGAAAACAAACCAAGATGCAAAATGCTTCCTATTTATTGAAATACTGGATGTTCTTCCCCTTCCGCATAAGTTCTAACACTTACACTCAAAGATACACTGCAGAAATGATTCTTTTTTGAAATTCATTGTAGGTATTGGACTTCTTGAACTTAAGACATATGATAAAAGTAGCAAATCAGCTTCTCTGAATGCTAATGCATCATCACTCCCAATAAATCACCTCCCAAAAAGAAGTATTCTAGTAAAAACTCAATTCATGGCTCAATCTTAAAAGGTTTTTCAGTATTTTATTGCACTGCTTTAATGATCTAATTTTACAGTGTAATTCCTCATTACTTATCTTGGATCATCACCTTAAATTCTCATTTCAAAGAGTAACAAAAACAAAGGTGAGCTGTTCCCTGGAGTTCTCAAACATTTTTCTGAGTAGCAACATCGGTCCAATTAAACTTCAAATATCATGGCAACTCTTCTGAAATTCTTTTTAAATATATCATCTGCCACACTTTGGAAGGCAAGGATTTTTCTCCAACAGATGTTCAGACCAAAAACCAATTTAAAATGCTAGTACCTTATCCTGCAGATGGCAAGGCTTGAGTTCCCTCCTAATTTTTTGTTAAAAACAAAAGTAACTTAGTCCTGTAAAATAGCCCTAAGAACTACTTCTATGCCATAGATTATTAAATGGAACCAAAAAGAAGGAATATGTTCAAAATATAACAGAAAGCTGCAATGAAAATCATCCCTTAAGCTCAGCCAGCATTTATTTTTACTACATATCTCACTTAAATCCTCAGAAAACTTGGTCCCTTCCAGCTCGAAAAGGAAACAATATTTATAGCTGTTCCTATGGATGCCAACATCCCTTTTTGTTGCACTGCTTTCCCATTTTCTAGAACATCAGTTTTAATACTATGGAGTAAGTAGGTAAGCAAAAGAGAGCAGAAATAAAACTACCACCACCAATTCTAAACACAAGAGACGACCAATTAATTGTATTTTATGGTGTGTATTTGGATAGGCAAAGTGTATTTAAAGAGAGAAAGAAATATGCAGGTACTGTTTCTAACATCAACTCCAATCACCCTTACAACAAGTATTCTAACATACATACACATGTATGTATATAAAATATAGAGCAATGAGAGAATCACTTATCATAATCATCCAAACCATTACATAAAAGTCTTAAAATATTTTATCACAAAACAGTGGGGAAAAAACTCCACCCCACAGGAGTGACCCACCCTCGTTAAAACTTCTGTTCTTGGACTGGGTAAATCATAGAATCATAGAATGGTTAGGGTTGGAAGGGACCTTAAAGACCACCTAGTTCCAATCCCCCTGCCATGGGCAGGGACACCTTCCACTAGACCAGGTTGCTCAAAGCCTCATCCAGCCTGGCCTTGAACACTTCCAGGGATGGGGCATCCACAGCTTCTCTGGGCAACCTGTTCCAGCGCCTCACCACCCTCTCCGTGAAGAATTTCTTCCTGATATCTAATCTAAACCTCCCTGTTTAAATCAAAGTTCCTTCCTTGTGCAGAAATGAATACTACAGATCCTACCATTAACACTCCCACTGATGAACAGCACATCTTCAGAGAAAAGTAGAAAAACATTAAAGCAGCAGCCATGACTCAGAACAATCTGGAAAATGAAGATTAGCGTGGAAAGACAACAGAAACAATAACCAAGTAAAGGGGCAGCGTTCAAGGTGTTAACCAGAAGAGATAACAAATAGCAAATATTTTAAAAAGAGGCACAGAAAGGGCCACAACCTCTGTGCCAAGCACAAAAAATCCTCCTCCCCCCCAGAAAAAAGAATAAAATTAAGCCTGCAGGAACGGTAAAGTATTAGGAATCAGCTCATGGAATCAACCACATCGCCATCAAGAAGTTTAAACTAATCCATTCTCAGTGTGCCAGTCACAAATTACAATTTACTGAGATCTGATTACAAAAAGCAGCTGTTCCACCAAAGCCATGAAAAACCAAAGGCCTAATGAGAAGGACCACTGTGCGTTCTGTGTCTGATCTACATTATTTCCCCAGCTAGTAATCCACAGACTGTAGTGCAAAATTGCCTTCCTGAGCAGAGGGGGAAATACCAGCAATGACTTTTTTACTCTCTTTTATACAAGGCCTGAGCACTAGCTGCACCTCTGTCGACTACCGCATGATGACGGGACAGCTTCTGTGCCTGAAATGCATTGCTTACACTCAGCCATCACTTACAGTAAGCCTTGTGGCACTTGGTGAACCTTCATTTTAAATCAGCTGCAGCTCTCAGAATACTATTTAGAATAATATCACAGTCATCAATAGTCCGGCCCTTCACCAGATGAAGGAGTACCAACAGAAGGTTAGTACTTCAAGCAAAACAAAACTTCCTTCCTCCTGGAAAAAAAAAAAACCAAACCCATACAACCCAAAAAAACCCCACGCAACAACATTAAGCAAGAAGTACTAAAGCTCATGGTCCCCAACTGGGGGCAGCTGGTACATCTAGAAATATTCACAACACATGTCCAAATACTGCCAGTGTCCTCCTCCTTTGTGCCAGACCTCCATGGGCTGAGCGAGCTCCGAGACACAAAAATATCAGAGGGATGAAGGGAAGACGAGGCTAGAAACAAGTTAAAATTGACCCAGCTGTAATAACAAAAGTATACAATCTTACACCACAATTAATTTTTAATCTAAAGAAAGCACCAGTTTAAAGAGGTTTATCTTTATCTCACACATATCAACAGAATCTCTCGCTTTCCCAATTTTGGGTTTTTTTGCATGCATGAATAGTAAAGGCTTTTTAAAACAATGTGAAAAAGGTGCATAAATGCGAATTCTGCTAAATTACAAAATCCCATAGTTGAATCCATACTGAAAAGGCTGAAAAGTCTACCCAAAGATGCTTTGTTAAATGATTAGCATTTTACCTTTGGGAAAAATTACCCAAGAAATTAAACTATGTCCCAGAGTTCTGTAATTCCTCGAGGCATAATTGTCTAAAAGCACTAGAATTCTTTATATTTAAAATATTTTGTAGATTTGGGTTTTTTTATTAAGGCATAAGGATGCTTCTCTTAAAGAATGCAGTTGCGAGTAACTTCTTACCTCAGCAGCCACTTTTCTAAAGCACCCTTTTCCCTATCACCTCCACTACCTTTCCACAAGACGTGAGAATTACATGCAACATACGCCTTCCACAAGCAGGGCAGTTGTCAAGGTCGCTCAACGTTTAACTTGCTGAAGGCTCTTGCAGATGAAGGCTACTGACAGACATCAGGGTGAGGAACACTTAGGTGCAGCCAATTCTCTCATGCTGAAATACACAAAGCAGCTGAAAATCAAGACCTCTTATGAACAATCATTTCACACACACTTTCTAAAGCCTGGTCCTCGATACCCATCTATGTGCCTGAGAGGTGAAACGTAAAGGATGTGAAATTACTGCCACACTAACCCTGGAACACAGCTGTAGCCTGTTCTTAGCCGTTCAGGCACATGGCTGTAAACAAGCGTTTTCCTAGCATACCTTTTCCGGTAAGAAACCATTTCTAACCCTTTCTGAAGGTTTCTGTTGTGCTAAAAAAAAAGAAGATCTTTCAAAGTCCACATGGACTACTTTCTCTTCTTTCCACACCAACTGCCAATTTTACCTCCAACCTGCCCTTGCAACCAGCCACTGCTGCTAATTTATCATCAGGCCTTCCTCCCACTCAATCCCTCTCAAGAGCAGCTGCATGTCAGCATCTGTAAATCCCTTCACTGTTCTCCTATCCTTCCTTTGCTGATGCCTGAAAAACACCTAGCACAAGCACTGCTGTTCACAACACAAGGCGGACTTGCTCCACTCTTCCTGGATACTCCCTTCCATTCATCATCCATTATTTTGTTTTAAGGTGGAGTCATTTTGCCTTCTTCCAGGTTTTCTCAATGGTTAATAGAACAGTTCTCATTATGTCTCCTCATTATTAAAGATCTCCCTTCTGCCCTCTACTTCAGGGCACAAACAAGGCAGTCAGGGACTACTTTGTATGAGAGTGACCTTTTCAAAATAAAATATTCAATAATAAAATATCCTTCATAAAAATCTGCACACAATATTTATAGCAAGCATACTCATACAGAAAATAAGCATTTTATATGGATATATTTCAAAGCAATGGAGTGCCAGGTAAGCAGCCCAGTAGATGTAAGTGATCCAATGTAAGGGATACATATCGTGAGGGGAACCACCAGAAAACAGCAGACTGTCCCCAGCTACCAGCACAAGTGTGAAACCCAGGAAATGTTGGATAAGAAATGAAATCTACTGGCTTTGTTTATGTTGAAGGATATTATCTTTAAAGAGATAGAGACATCTAAGATAAAGAAATTCGCTTTTCATAAAAGCAGAACACCATAAATACAATGTTGGATTGTGGATGAAAAGCTGTATTAAGTGATTAAAACTTAATTTGCATATGGCAAGAAAACACAACAATAAAATTACCAAGATAAAAAGAAGTATCATGGCTTTACACAGTTGCCAGAGACTATTCTCCTACATTAAAATTCCTAGTAAGTTAATCTAAATCCTTAAAAATTAAAAACATCAACAAGCCGTCGGAGATGAAGATGCTGCGTAAAATTCTTCATATAAAAGAAATATTTCTCATTTCAGTATTAAGTCAAAAATCTCTTTAAGCAAGAAAAAAGACTTAACTTATTATTTCCTACTTATACTACTTTTATTATATGAGAATGAATAAATATAATCTCAACAGTGAAGATGAAGTGGTTCCATATTAATTAAGTACTCATTAAAGAGAGACAACTTTATGTATATCCCAATGAGAAACATTCTAAAACATCACAGAAAACTCATCTCTATTCAGTACTAAGCACTTCAGTCATCTCATTGATTTCAATAAACAAACTCAGTAAAATACTCTAATATATCTGATTAACACTGGGAAAGTGGCCAGTTGTTCTCTGAAACTGGAGTCACAGTGATCAGCACAGTACACTTGTACAATTAGAAATGATGACTTATAATTTAGAAATAAGCAAAACTTCAGATAGGACAACCTCTTATAAACCATAGTCATTTAACTACTGTAGTTCAATAAACTAATAACTTATGCATCTGGAAGGGTTATAGAGGAACACCCCCATCAGAATTCCAAACAAGGGGCACAGAGAGAAGGCAACCTCGCTGCTGTGGAAGGAAGGGCAGCAGGCAAGAGCAGGCAGAGGGTGGTTGCTCTGGATGCTCAAGTCCCCAGTATCAACACCTAGGAAGCCTGCGGAAGGCCAGGCAAATCCAACAGGACACACCAGGATGTCTGCACAACACAACTCCTCTGTCCACCTTAAAGCAAAGAAAAAAACCAATACTATGAGGCTTTACAATTTAGAAGTCTGACTCCAGGAAATACTTTTTTACATAAAGATATGTTCCGGTATCTCTATACAATCACACGCAAGGTTTTTTTTTTGCTAAGGTAATAACAAAGGAATCAGATATCTCCCTCCTTTCGATTGTTCTCCTTAAGAAACACATAAGCAATGCAAAAGTCTTCCTGGCTTACCACTCATCTCCACTAACATTTTTCTTAACTCCATTTCTATAATGTTTTTACTGTTTAAAATAATGTTTCATCACTTACTGTGTGTTACATATTCAAAACATACACATAAAACACCTAACATTGAGAACTAAAAATAAAATAAAATAAGCCATTTTAACATATGAAAACAAAGGTTTGTCTCTGCCTTTAAGTAACTCAAAATAAAATATAAAAGTTACATATTTATTAGATAATTACCTACAAGAATATCATAGAATCCCAGAATGGTTTGGGTTGGAAGGGACCTTAAAGACCATGTAGTTCCAAGCCCCCTGCCATGGGCAGGGACACCTTCCACTAGACCAGGTTGCTCAAAGCCTCATCCAGCCTGGCCTTGAACACTTCCAGGGATGGGGCATCCACAGCTTCTCTGGGCAACCTATTCCAGTGCTTCACCACCCTCTCCGTGAAGAATTTCTTCCTGATATCCAATCTAAACCTCCCTGCTTTCAATTTAAACCCGTTACCCCTTGTCCTGTCGCTTCAGGCCCTTGTAAAAAGTCCCCTCCAGCTTCCTTGTAGCCCCCTTCAGGTACTCACACTGTTCCCAGTTTGAAGTTATTTTTTTCCTTTCAAGACAGGAAATTCATAACATACCATGTTTGCTAAAAAGCTAAAATACAGTTGCACAAATACCCTATGTATCTTCTAAGACAGCATTACCATGTAGCAGGCGAACTCACAGATGGTTTGCTACTATAAGCTTACATCAGATAAAAACAAATACCACATCAGGACTGTTCCTCTGTACACTAACAGAACAGAGTTTTCAGTGCGATGGCTACTTTAAAAATGACAAAGAAGACAGTATTAGTTATCTCTAATTTGCATTTCCTATGCATTGAACTTACCTAGTTTCAATAAAAAGGGAAAAGTGTTCTGCTGCTCTTTTATACATCTGAAGCGTTTTTTGCTATAAAACTGGCATTCTGCCAGCTTAGAGGTTGCCTGCTTAACTGCCCATCTTGGCTTCTGTTGTGAAAAACAGGAATAGGCATGATTTTATAAGGCACAGAGCCAAACTGAGTAATACCTCAAAAGTCATATAATTACAGAAAATACAATCTTGATGAGATGCATATAAGAAGAAAGGTAAATTTATTTCCATTGCCGTTTTTCAAAATCTGTCTTGTCAGAAGTAGATACATACCCACAGCATTTGATTTCAACAGAATACACTGGCATCTATTAAAAGAGCATTCCGTAACAAACTCAGGGCAAGTACATGGATTTCTTAATTCCTCACATGTGGGTATTTTTAAAAAAATATGCTGAAACAAACTTATACTGGAGGCAAAAAGAAGTACAGTAAGAATGCAGGTGTTTTGCATTCATTATCATCATGCAGTCAAACAAGTACCCCAGAAATCATCTCCTGATTAAGAATTTTTTCTCCACTACAAACAAGGCTTCGTGCTTTTCCCCTTATCATTTAACACTAAATACTGAATATTTACTTAATGCTTTCAAAACGCAAAGTGCTAATGTTAGTGTTATCCACCACTGTTATATGCCTCATTCAATAACCATAAGAGCATGAAGCTGTTAATACTACTACTTGTCAGTCAAAGCACTCAGTAATTCCAGTTCTTCTAACACAGTAATAGAGGACGTGAGTATATGACCTAAAGAAAAGCAAAGAGCTGTGAAAGAACACAAGCATCTTCAGAACACAAATTTAAGTCTGCAATACCATAAGGCATCAACACAGAAAATGCCAGTTTCTAGAAACTTGTGCCCCTGTAGTGGAAGTAATACAGGGGAAACGAACTAGCCCCCCAGAAAGTCAACCTGCAAAGCCCATGTACAGATTATGGGAAAGACAAGATTAGTTATTCCTCATACAGCAAATCACCCCATACCACCTGCATTTCATGTGATATATGGATATAGCAACTCACTGACATGCATAGCCAGATTTCCCATAATAACAAAACAAAAGTATATTTCCTTTATTCAGGGTCAGTGTTGCTGGGTGTTTGGTTTTGGGTGTTTTTTTCCCCATTCTGTACTTCATAGAATCGCAGAACGGTTTGGGTTGGAAGGGACCTTTAAGACCATCTAGTTCCAACCCCCTGCCATGGGCAGGGACACCCTCCACTAGGTCAGGTTGCTCAAAGCCTCATCCAGCCTGGCCTTGAACACTTCCAGGGATGGGGCATCCACAACATCTCTGGGCAACCTGTTCCAGTGCCTCACAACCCCCTTCATGAAGAATTTCTTCTTGATATCCAATCTAAACCTCCCCACTTTCAATTTAAACCCGTTACCCCTTGCCCTGTCACTACAGGCCCTTGTCAAAAGTCCCCCCCAGCTTCCTTGTAGCCCCTTCAGGTACTGGAAGGTGCAATAAGGTCTCCCCGGAGCCTTCTCTTCTCCAGGCTGACCAAGCCCAACTCTCTCAGCCTGTCCCCATAGCAGAGGAGCTCCAGCCCTCTGAGCATCTTCATGGCCTCCTCCGGGATTCACTGAAACACTTCATGATTTGACAACTACTGTGTAGACAGAAATTTATCTCAAACAGTCCAAGTTTGACTTCAGATCAGATCTTAAAAGTAACCTGGGCACTAACATTTATTTATAATTCAAATTGATCTGTAATGCATGTGCAATGATCTTAATTGGTTTTGCATGGGTATTTTCCGGAGTTATTTTTCTAGACTCAAACACAAATATTCCAATATGACTATATGGGTTGCTTTCACAGTATCTGCTTTTTATTAGCTTTCTGTTCCTTTTTTTCCTCTTTTTTTTTTTTTTAACAAGACTAGAGCTCATGAAATTATCATTCCCTAAACTTTATTTTTCTCCAGCTTCATCTGTTGAACAGATAGCAACTGCTTTAGAAATCTAACAGACTTCATTTTGTTTTAAGTTCTAACTCCTCAGAGCAATAAGATTTCCATCAACTTACATCCCCTGCTCCTCCAACACCCTGAACTTCTAAAGCATCACAGCAGACTCTAGGCAAATGTGGCTTGCCCATGTGTTCACATCTGCTGACATCGCTGCGGCTCACCCGTCACATACGTGCCTGCACACATAGATGCACACACAGACAAGCTGATACTCTTCTGAGTCCATGCACAGTACTTTCTGCTCCTGTTTAGTCTAGGAGAATGCAAGCTCTTAGATATATGAAAATATGATCCAGCCAGTTCAAGCTGTTCAGAAAGCCACTGTAAACATAAAATTTATCACTTCTGACCTTGCACTGGAAAGCAAAGATAAAAATCAAAGGACAAGAGACTACAGTGGTTGTATTGTTTCTTATCTTCCACAATTCTTCATTCAACTTCATGTTTTTATAATAATCAGCTTTACAGCATTATTCCCCTTGAGTCAACTGGTTTAGTGCCATGAAACCATTGTGTAATTAGTCTAAAACATACAAGTTACAAGTCCTTTAATTGGACTCTACTTTCTCATCCCCTCTTTATCAGAGCAAACATCTCTCTTTCAAACAGATATTTGAGAAAAACATTGAGGTAAGTAGTAAATCCATCGCATGGGACTGAGGAAAAGACAAGTACAACCCAAAAGATGCATGTACAGAACATCAACCACATGCTGTTGAAACTGGAAAGTAAGAAGCAATTATCACAGGGTAGCAATAAACCACTTCCATTTCTCTCATGCTTTCCAGCTGATAAATTTGGGAAAGTGTCAAAGCATTAAGGATGTACTAACAACACCCTGTATTAGGCCTAAGTGCATTCAGCTGCATACTCGCTACTGACTAAAGTCACTGTCAGAATATCCAGAATACCTCTCTACCAATGGAACAGGCTGCTCATTCCATACAAAAGAACAATGTTAAATTCACAATTTCCAAACTCTTTTTTTATACTTCCAAAAACCTTATGCAATAGTTAGTATTTTTCAATAATAAAAATCACTATATGAATTGCAAAAACTAAGTTAATCAGCCAATTATTTAATATAAATATTCCTCTTTTCAAACTATTAACTTTTTGTATTCTGGGAAGCAGTTATCCATCAAACAAAGCATGCAAACATTTTACTGTTAGGAAAAATAAGCCAAAAAACAGTACCACTGAATGGATTTATTCAAAGCAGCTATTCCCTACTTAAAAAGAATTAGGGAAGTTACAAGCACAAGTTTCAGTTTTATATTTAGAATAGCCAGACCAGCAACTCACAGGAATGCACAAAGTTTGACGCAGTCCATGCTGAGATACAGGGTAGGGTCGTAGTTCAAGCAGGGACAGTATAGCATATGCCAACACCTGAACTTCTGCCAGTACTGAAATAGCAGTTATGAATAAAAACCTCATCCAGTTTTGGCCAGAGGAGAACTTGACAACTAAACTGGATTTAGAAGCTTAAGGGAAAATTATAGCTTTTTTTAAAAACATAAGTATTTTAAAATCACTCAATCCAAGCTAGTATTTGAAGTTTCAAATCAGGTTTTAGCTCCTAATTGGCAAGTATCTGTAATCTTCAGGTTCTTCTTTCACATTTCCCAGCATTCATAAATACGCAGGTTCTTGAAGGTCTTCATAGTTCCAGCAAAGGTCAAAAGAATCTCCAGCAAAACCAACACTGGCCAGGTACTGGAGCAAATCCAATCCATTTCCCCAAAAGCCCAGAGCACTAGAAAGTACAACGCTAACACGCCAAATGGTTATGCTTACAGATAGCTTGGGTCCAGCAGGATAACAACAAAAGCATTTGCACACCACTGAACTAAGTTAATAGATTTGTTTTGCATTCAGCACACCCAGCTTGCAACTTGGCTAGTCAGCACCACCCTAATCAGAAGGGGGTGTATACATGGACAGAACAAAAGAAAAAAAGCCTAGAACTAACAAGAAGAAAGCAGAGGGAAAGATTAAAAGTGAGATATGGCTTGCTTTCCTTAAGATCCAAGAGAGAAAAAAAAAAAAACCAAACAACCAACCAAGTACAGTTAATTGACACTATTTTGCTGGTCATTTCCAATCACCATATATGGGATCTCGTGTGGGGTCCTCATTAGCCCAAGCTGTAAGGACACTTGGGAAGAAAAAGAGAAAAACAAACCTCCCAGGCAACCAGAAAGGCCCTTGACTTAGATGGCAACTGCAGACAAACTCTAGCCCTGGCCTTGACACCAATGTCCTTCATTGTTTCCTCCAACCTGAGAATGAAACATTAAAAGCTTACATGGCACACTCTGACACAGAGTCAGTAAAGCAGCGAGTGGAGAAGTGCTGTGCCTACCCTCACACAAATCCATACACACACGGAACGTGAGCCGGACTTTTTCATTACTGCCATTTCACCCGAGTGGAAACAATCAGCTGCCAAGAACTGAAGAAGTGATCTTTAAAGGAGAGGTCAGTAGTATAAATGCGATTTGTCACTTACTGGGAGGAGGGAGGTGGGCAAGTGATGGAAAAGACTTGTGTGCCCATTTCACTGAGGAAAAACAACAACAAAACCCACACTAAGTCCTCCTACCTGGACTGTCTCACAGCAGCAGCTAGCAGGGCACGGCCAGGTGTCAGCTGGTCAAATAGAGTTGAAAATCCACTGTGTGATGGACCCAATGGGTCTGTGGCAAGTCAGGGGCTACAGGAAGGAAATTCTGACTTCCTGTTTAAGTTCTGAATCTGACTTCTCAATGTGCTACACATAAATAGTTAAGTGTCCATAACAGAAAAGACTAAACTTTTGATTTACCTATTAAAAAAAAAAAATATTAAGTACTGAAAAATTCAGTGCAGAATTATTTGTTGGATTTATTTATGAACCTTCTCTTCTTGCACAAAGAAGCACTGCCTATCTGTAGGTCTGCTAATAGTATTGCAACTTTCTGGTTGTAATATTATTTGGAGGAAAAAAAAAACCCCACACTTTTAAAAAACTGCTGTGTGTAGTGGTAGGCAATAAACACCATGAGGTAAAAATCTACTAAATATAATAAAATCTACACAGCCACCTTTTAGTCGGCTGATAAATATGGTTTTTAGGATCCTTCCCAAAAGCGTAAGCCCAAATGGCAAACAACATAGAGATTTAAGTCACTCTCCACTGCAAATCCACATGCAAAGATCACAGACCACGATGAAGTTTGCTAGGCAAATACAGGCAGAGAGCATGCCATTATCACTTCTTCGAATTAGAGGCTTTTGGATTTGTAAGTCTCAAGGGTATTGCTGCTGTGACCAATACATCATGCCAATTATTTCATTCTCATTATTTCTTTTAAAGAAAGTTCCCACTATCTTCTTTTAAAGGACCAAGTTGCAACAAAGTTTCATTATGGTATTTGTTTGTTTGTTTTCTATTCTAGGTGCCAGCTGGCCAGAACTTAGTACAGATGCTGAACATTTTGTTGCCCTTCAGGAGGAATATGTTTCCTCAGCCAATAGCCTTGATGTACAGGCACAGCAGCGTAAAAGTTGGTATACACACCTGTCACTCTACAGGTTTGATCCACAATCCAATTCCTCATGATGACAAAGTCTTTTCTGCAGGGCATTCAGCAGATTTTCTATACATGGACCACCAGGATTTGGCTTTTAAAGAACAAGATCACAGACCCTATATCATATTGCTGCATTTGTGTTTGAAGATTTCCTCTTGCCTTCAATATCATGATGAGAACGTCTTAGAGTGGAACTGAAGGAAACTTAAACTCCTGATTACAAGGACCTGGAAATTACTTTCATGGGTGGATATAGTCATGTAATGGCCAAAATCTTGAAATTAAAACCAATGCCTATTGCCAAGGTTTAAAACAGCTGTAGAACGCTGGATTCTAGGTGGGTTATTTCAGAAGTCACAAACAGATCATCTAGCAACTCACCTGCTAAAATGATGTGGTCTTTTGGACTCATAATCCAAAACCATTTGTTTAAGCAAACTTTAGTTTCATTCACAGAGTCTTTATAAGATAACAAGGCTTTAGATCCCATAATACAAGAAAAGTGAATGTGCAAGGAACACGGACTTGTAGATAACACATTCGTCTACATTTACACCATACAGAAAAAATACTTGTTTCATTATAGGTTACAACCAAAAGAATATATTGAACAAAGACCTGTTACTGTTAAAAACACTAAAGAAATCCACACAACAAATTCTACCTTTGCCCCTTTTTCTGAACACACTCTCTTACTGTTCTTTGACCTGCTTCCACTGGCAAAAGTACATCTTACAGCCATAAGCATTACAAAGAACCTAAAAATGAAAAATATCTACCAAGTTGTCTAACCTCACCTCTCATTAGAACAATAACTGCACTGGCTCTCAGACAATGTGGTACATTTCCAGTTAGATTGGCTTATGCAGTTGAACTTCATAATTTGTTTCTATTCTCACAAAAGTCAAGGAAATAAATAATTCCCTTCATTGCACTGAAAAAATACTGTATATTTTATAACCTAGCTAGATCTCTTTGAGGAAAACAGACTTGATTCTTAATGTAATCATGGACTTATATCAGCATTTTATTGAGGAGGAGTTAAAGATGTTATGTGATTTAAAGTACATTTACTTCTCAAACTGTTACCTTGTTATTTTAAGTAAACATGTGCCATTGGTATATAAAAAAAAAATAACACTTGAGTGCAATCTTGGTTTTCCCTCCATGCATCTAACTACCACTTCTGGGTATAATAAATGGGCAAGGCAGCCACCTTCTCATTTTGTTTTCCTTGGGTCTTTCCTCTAGCAACAAGGAAAGGGAAAAAAAAACAGTTTATAAGGACTGCACGAAAAGTGCAAATGCACAAAAAGGACATAGGAACACCAAAAAAAAAAAAAGAAAGCACTAATATTACTTTAATCTCAAAAGTTTTTATCCAGCCTCCCATACCTTCTCAGGGAAATAGCATTATCACATACACATACAAAAGCAGAAGGAGAGAAAGGGACAAAGGTGACAAAGTGACTTTGATCCCACCACCACACCACACACACCCTCACTTAGCCTTTGGGTATCTTCTGACTGCACATCCTCAAGGCTGTTTTATGATATATCCTCATTTTCAATCATCCCATGCGGTTGTTCTGGAAGATGAGAGACTGTCAGAATGCAGGAACACTCTTACCTCCTTTCCCCTCAAAGATAATCCCAAATTCAGATTAGGAGCTATGGTGGTATAAAAGATTTTGATGGACAGCAGCTGAGGGAACTTTATATTCCCTTTGCCCTGATGGATTAAGGAAGAGGGATTTAGTCAAATTTTTAAATCTTTAAATGCTAAAAATACTCCACATATCAATACTGTCATCTCTCAGAAGTTAGTGAATACCCCACAGGCTCAGGCCAATAGTCCTTCATGCCCAGTGCTCTGTCTCCAACAGAGGAGTAAGAGATGCATCACAGGAGCACCACAGGCACAGCCAATTTCTATAGCTTATTCCTTCTCATTCCTCCAGCATCCGCAGCTCCTGAATTAGAGATGTTGGAGAGCAGTACTGTTAATACCTGTTTATGGACTTGTTGTCCATGAATTTGATAAACCCCTTCTTGATCCCATCTGACGCTCTCTGTCTTCACTAGCTCTTGCGGCAGCAAATGCCAAGAGTTCACCACTGTCTGGAGCTCCATTGAGTTCCAAGTTTCTCTCAGCTCCTGTATTGGTGGGAATTAGTGAGCAACATTTCTCTACTTCCCATACTGCGTTTTTCTGAAACACAGTCAGCCTTCGTCCCTCCTCTCTAACCTTGAAAACTCTCTGGTCTTTTTATTCTCTCCTACTAGTGCGTTTATCCATCTCCTAGTGACTACCCATCCATCCCTACTCTCAAACAACTCCAGGGAAAGGGGCTCACTTATTTGCTGCAGTGTGGCCTACCTGGAAAAATTTCAAAATTAAAACCAATTGCCAAGATCTGTTAAGAGAAGAGAGGCCGTGCATCTCACAGCCACCACAGCTGACTTACACCTCACATGCAGGAGAAAAGCTAACATCCCAAACACAACGTGAGTTTGAAAACAAGACGTGGTAACATCATTCACTAGTATTCAATAACATCAAAGATTTTTCTGGTTTTATAAGCATTTTTATTTAATTAGGAGTTCTCAGAAATATGCCCATGTTTTCCATAACCCTATGATACCGTTAACCAGATGTCTACCTATCTGACTCCTGTACAGGAAAGCAAAGATGGTTTGCTGGCTTTTCCAGAACTAAACCAATATAAAGAAACAGGATTCAAACCTAATTTTTAAGACCTTTAGTGCCTTGCACAGGCCAGAGCCCATTTCACATGTTTTTTCTGGGCACGTGCTCAGAACCGTTCCATGCTATGCTGCAGCACTTCTTTGTGCACACCTCTGTCCAGGTGTGGGAATACTACTTATCACCATGAGATCATACAGTGTCCCAATCCCTCCTCCTTCTTCACAGCAAAAGTTCTAAATAAATTCATCATGCTTATCTGCTTTTGAATCCCACTTATGCCCAACAGTTCTCAAAAAATATACCTTTTCTTTCCCCTATCCTGAAATGTTCTTAATGATCATTCTTCTGAACAGAATTAATTTTTCCTTTTACAGAGCAAAACAAAAACTGAAACCAGTTGAAATTTTGATACTATTTTTCACTGCTTTCTTATAATCTACATCATTTTACCAAGTGAACAGATCAAGTGAGCTACTACAAGTTAGGAAAACAAGTCATCATAGCAATTTACCACTGATTAGAAAAATATTAATAGCTTCAGGCAAATCAGTCGTTAACTGCTACTGATTTGGAGGGTGATATAGCATTAATAATTCAGTAAAAATGCTTTGAGCAATAAAAGCTTAGGGTTATTTATTTAACCAATTAGATTCTTTTTGGCAGCATCCCTGCTTTTGAATAAACCATGCATGTTCCTCAATTAATCATGACAATTGAAAACTACAAATCTGCAGTCTCTACCTTCCGGTCAAAGAGATACAAAAGAAGCCCAAAAGATTAAGGGAGAAAATAAGCATAATTTACATTCTCTCTCAGTGGACAAAAGAGAGCTGGCACTTGAAGATGTACTAATTAGCAAAGCTTGGCTACTGGTGCTTAATGATCTGTTCCTCATGCACCACTTTCCGAATCCACTGAGAGACAGGTACAAATTGCACCTACAAAAAGTTATAATCCGTTAGCATGCATGCAAGGTGCATCTTGTTACCACGAATGTTCAACAGTCCCCTCTAATCTACGAGAGAGGCAGAAAGATGAAAATGTATAACTGGAACATTGCAATGAATTACCACGCGCGTCATTTCTTAACAGCTTCATTGTATTCTGAAACCTCGGCGTGACAGGCCATTACCACCCTGGCAGACTAAAGGCATAAGGGTTTTTTTCAGTGTTTTGACTGCTTTCGTTTTGGACCATGGAATCAGTACACATCTCATGGTCCATATAAACCAATTCGTTCTCATAAATTCTAAATTCCTTACAATACAGTGCAACTCAAATTCCCTGGTTTGGGTCTTTTCTTCAGTGAACAAAGCAAACTAAATTCTCTGGAGTGCCCCCACAACTGGCCTTACAAGCTGAATACCCAACTTTCTCTTATTCCTTTCATGAAAGGTATTCAGGTTGGCTCTGCTTATTTGGACAAAAGCCAAAATTAAGCATTACAAATCAACCAACCTGCTTCTATCTGATTACTGAACTGGCCTTATCAAATGGATGAAAGGGAAATGTAAAAGATGAGGGAACCCAGCCCAGTCATGGTACTCACTTCCACAACTCATAATGAAGTTGTGCCCTTATAATTAAGTCTTGACATTTAAATTGGGATTTCATGTGAAAAACAGAAGGTGATATTTATTTACATTTAACGTTAGTCATCCCAGCAGTCATGCTTTACATTCTGGAAAACAATCTTTGTAAGATCATTTAAAAAAAAAAAAAAAAAAAGAGATTTCACCTTCATTACACAAAGCAGGTTCTGTCAAACTCACTTTTCAGAGAAATCAATGAATGCAAAAGCAACATAGATCCTTAGAGCCTATATATTTAACACCTGAAATAACAAGACCAAAAAGAAAAATCACCACACAAACCACCCAACAAAAAAACCCCCAAAAAATCCACATCCTCTCCACCAACTTTTCCAGAGTAAACCAAAAAAAAAAAGAAAATTATTTTAGCCCAGTAAAATTTTTATTTCTGGTGGGGGGGTTGGGTGTTCGTTCATTTTTAACTGTTGATTCCTCACTTCTCTGTAGTGCTTTGGGGTTTTTTTGGGTTTGGGTTTTGTTTTGGTGGGTGGGTTTTTTTTTTCTTTTTTTTTTTTTTTAAGTAAGTATCATTTAAGGTATCACTGTGTCATGGCTAACCCAGCATTTTCATGAAAGTTTGTTTTTACCACAATCCATATCTCACCACACGTCTCAGTTTTCTGAGGGGAAACATTTGGGCAACTAGCATGAATAACTGGTTTTTTAGACTCCGCACTTGAAAAATACCCAAACTTCTAGGCAAATCCTTTTATAAGCAGAGGCAAGCAGCTTTATAGAAAGGAAGGCTTCCCCAACTTAATTAACAGCTTATTTTTTCTAAATTATCTTCCCATTTAAAATTCATCTGCTGGTTTCATTAGCTATTCAATCAGCCCTCAATGTAAAATTTTGGTATTAAGTCAGACCAGTAATAGTTGTTGGGTTTGGGTTTTGCTGAGGTTTTTTATGGGTTTGTTTGTTGGTTGGTTTGGTTTCTTCTGGGTATTGGGTTTTTGTTTGTTTGATTGGTTGGTTTGGTTTTTTTAATGAACCCCATTTGCTAGAAGAGCAAGGAAATGCTTAAAAAAAAAAAAAAAAAAAAAAGATGTGGTACTATGAGAAAATACATAGGAATTCCTAACATCTCAGAACAAGAGACCCGTACATATTCCACACCTCAAATTTCTTTTCTCAATAAGGATTTTAGAAGATACATGGTGTAAGTGTGAATTCTGGGGCAAGGAGTTTTATATCAACAGATTCATACTCGTGAGCCCACACTAGAAGCACAACATGCTTGCACTTTGACAACCCTGAAATGTCATCAAAGGCCTGAAATGTAACAAACATTTAACAAGACACAGCAGTAATAATATTCCTGTTATTAATTATTGTCCAGGAACCTAGAAATTTTAAGTTTCCAATACAAAAACCTCTAACCACAACAGAAGACAGTTAACTCTGACCTAAGACAAAAAGTGAGATACACAAAAAAGGGTCAGAGCTGAATAAATAGTACCGCAGTGACAGCAACACAGCCTTTCAATCCAGCAAAGCACACAGCTGTTTGAGGTGGTATTTTGGGATTTTTAAACTGCTCTCCTCAACTCTCATGAGAAAGACAATGTGGTGCTGCCTTCAGAACTGAGCTTCAGCACCTTTTCTTCTCAATGATGATGATTCTGTCCCACTGTTTCTCAGTGCTGCCCAAACTAAGAGTAGATACCTCTTGTGTATAAATAACTGAAGTTTTCAAGCCACCGGCACCAGGCGTCAACCAGCAGTTTCCTCCTTTCCACTTCCAAACAACTCATCTCCCTTTCCACTCCTCTCCTGTTTTCTCCCCCAGTGATGTCCTCTTCCTGCCACAGTTGCTTTCCACCACCCACTGCCTCCTCTTCTGCAGGGATCCTCTTAGTACACATCATAAGCCTCTGCGGTGGAACAGGCTTACAGGGTTTTCTTCCTCCCCCTCTCCTTTAGTCATGTAAATAGAAGGAGGACGGTGAAGTATATAGTAATAGTAATGAATTATAGTAGTACTGATTAATCTGATGGGACCCTAGATTTGGAGCCATTCCTTTTTCTTATTACCAGACAAAAAGAATTACTTTGAACAAGCAGTAAAAACCATGATTAATATGAGAGTACAGACCTGGAAATAAGACTGGCCAAAGGGGGAAAAAAACCTTTAAGGGCAAAATCAACTTTTACTGAAGAAATATGACAGCTTTCACCCCAGAATTCTGAAAGAACTGTCCCATGAAGTCACAGGTGATACAGCAAGGAGTTTTAACAACCAATCTGTCAAGCCAAACAAAAATACTTGAGAGGACAACAAAAAACGCACCATCCTTCTAAAAATCAGGTGGGAGGAAAAAGAATTGAAGCAGCCTGCAATCAGGAGCAGTCAGGCACACAGGGAGTGGCTTCCTTTCAAAGATGGAAGAAGATTAGCAGAAGTGGAAATATACTAGAAACGTAGGAAGGACACAAATGCAAATAAACCAAAATAATTCAAATGTGTATATTTATGACACTTAAAGGAAAATATATTCCTTGCCTTAGAGAAGGGAAGATAGGAAAGTCTTCAGGATGGAGTGGAATTTGTAGGCAGTTTCTAGAAAACCTCGTGGCAATCAGATAAAGCCACTTTATAAAAAGAGCTATTTATTAGATGCAAACTATATTCTGAAGACGAACATTTTCTTCACATTTCTACAACATTCACACACTGTAAAACCTCAGCAACAGAAATGTTACCCGCAAATTTGCTCTACTGACTTGGAACTGGAAGGTCTCAAGCTCTGCCTAGGGGTGGATGCAGAACAAGTCGAGAGCTTATGGGTAAGAATTAAGGGGCAGGCAAATGTAGGAGACACTGTTGTGGGTGTTTACTACAGGCCACCTGATCAGGAAGAGGCAGTCGATGAGGCCTTCTACAGACAGCTGGAAGTAGCCTCATGATTGCAGGCCATGGTTCTTATGGGGGACTTGAACCACAGTGACACTTGCTGGAAAGGCAACACAGCCAGGCACCCAGAGTCCAGGAGGTTTCTTCAGAGCATAGATGCTATCTTTTTGATGCAGACAGTGGAGGAACCAACAAGGAGAGGTGCACTGCTGGACCTTGTGCTGACAAACATATTCATCAACAACCTGGATGGGAGGACAGAGTGTTGTACCCTCAGCAAGTTTGCTGAAGACGCAAAACCACGAGGAGTGACTGATACACCAGCAGGCTGTGCTGCCATGCAGTGAGACCTGGACAGGCTGGAGAGGTGGGCAGAGAGGAACCTAATGAAGGTCAACAACAACAAGTGTAGGGTCCTGCACCTGGGGAGGGATAACCCCAGGCACCAATACCAGAGGGGGGTTGCCCTACAGGAAAGCAGCTCTGCAGAGAGGGACCTGGAAGTGCTAGTGGACAATAAGTTGACCATGAGCCAGCAACGTGCACTGTGGCCAAAGCAAATGGTATCCTGGGGTGTATTAAAAGAGCATGGCCAGCAGGTCAAGGGAGGTCATCCTCCCCCTCTACTCTGCCCTAGTGGGGCCACATCTGAAGGACTGTGTCCAGTTCTGGGCTCCCCAGTTCCGGAAAAATGGGGAACTACTGGAGAGAGTCCAGTGGAGGGCTACAAAGATGATCAAGGGAATGGCGCATCTCTCATATGAGGAAAAGCGGAGAGAGCTGGACCTGCTTAGCCTGGTGAAGGGAAGACTGAGAGGGCATCTTACCAGTGCTTATAAATATCTAAAGGGTGGGTGTCAAGAGGATGGGCCAGACTCTTTCCAGTGGTGCCCAGTGACAGAACAAGGGGTAATGAGCATAAACTGGAACGCAGGAAATTCTGCTTCAACAGGAAGAAAAAGTTTTTTACTTGGAGAGTACCAGAGCACTGGAACATGCTGTTTGGAGAGGCCATGGAGTCTCCTTCAAAACCCACCTGGATGTGTTCCTGTCCAACCTGCTCTAGAGGAACCTGCTTTGGCAGGGGGGTTGGGCTAGATAATCTCTGAAGGTGCCTTCCAAACCCTAGCATCCTGTGGTTCTGTGACTTTTCTCAGCTCTGCACTGAACTCTTCTCAGCAGTTTATAGACCTTGCACAGTAGCTATAGCATGCCTTCCATCGCACTCATCACTTAGCATTTCATATAATCACAGTATCCTTCGGGTTGGAAGGGACCTCTGGAGGCGCCTAGTCCAAAGTTCTGATCAAAGCAGGGACAACAGTGAATTTAGACCAGGCTGCTCAGGGTTAATCAGTGGATTAATCACTAATTAATCCCTTAATTAGTGATTTTTTCTTCCTTTGGAATTGGAATGTCTGTGCTTCAATTTAGGACTTTAGGAGTCTCTCATCCTTCCACCATGCAACTGCTACTCTGCCTCCTCGCCTCTTCTGTAGGCTGAACAAGGCGAGCTCCCTCCGTCTCTTCTCTCCTTTACATGCTCTAGTCCCCTGACCATCTTGCTGGCTGACCACTGGATTCACTCAAGTTTATCAACACTCTTCTTGTACTAGGAAGGCTAAAACCAGACACAGTATTTCACATGTGGTCTAACAAGTGCCAAATAGGGGGGAATAATCACATCACCTACTACCTAGATTCCCACTGACGTATCCCAGGATCCTGTTAGTCTTCAGCATTGTCAGAACACACAGGTGGCTCATGTTTAGACTCCTGACCATCCACCCCCAGATCAATTAACTCTAAATGAAGTCGCCTCAGTTGCATTACAATTTTTATCCTCACAATGATATCTATATCCAGATTTCCCAGCCACAAAACTGATGCTCTGAGCTACAGTATAAACATTTTGATGAAAAATAGTTTACATACCAAAAAAAAAAAAAAGTGCCTAAGGAAACACTGGACACATTCAAGTACTGTAACTAAAACAACAACAACAAAAAACCCAAACACAAAAAACCAGATCTCTTTGGAAAGAGTTATTTGAATACAAAAGCTAAATAAAACACAAAGGTACAATAAAACCAATAAATCAAAAGCTTTACACAGATAAGCAGGCACCCTGAAACTTACTTTTCCACTTTTACAGTACTAGGATTTTGTTGAGCATGTGATCTCAGAATTGGTGAAACAAAGCTGTTACCATATCATTCCTTCAAGTGACTGTAGCACCTTGCACTTCAAGTCAAAAGCTGAGCTCTACAGTTGCTAATGGATTTTCAAAATTATTTGAACTAATCATCTGCCTGCATCCCTAAATTTTTTAATATTTGACAAAACTTCTCATGAGACTATGTGTGCGTAAATCACTAAGCAGCTTTGATTTCCAACTTTGCACTTGCATTTGACAAGCCTTGGAAGAGCTTTGTTTTCCCACTTCAATATGCAGCAGCTTCATTATTCCAAAGAATGTCAAAGCTTGCAGACATCTGAACAAGTCATTAACAATTTAACATGCAAGCATATTCTGAAGACTTCTGGATCAAAACAATGTGATCAACTAAATTATTATGCTTGCAGGATATTCAAGTAATTTCTTACAATTGATTCAATATATTTAAATAATCGACTTAAATCAATAAACATAAAATATTTTGTCTTCATTTTAGCAGCCTCCAGTTCACTGGAACATAAGGAGCATTAATCACATAAATAGAATAAAAATTACCCATATGAATTCTGGAATAATTTACTGTGCTATAATTTGAGTTATAACATTTTTCGTAGGAAGTGCATTAGCTTCCAGGCTCAATGCTAAATATTTAAACTTGCAAAGTTCTAAATTCATACCCCTGAAAAATTAATTTGACAAACACAGACAGCTTGTACAGTAAATTTTCACACTGACCAATAAGCTTCAAATAAATTACAGTCTTGGTCTCTAAAGCATTGTCATCAAAATAATCGTCATATTGCAAATACTCTTTTTAAAAAAATATCTTTTTCTGGGTTTTAGTTTTGTTTTTTTAACTACAGTTTAACCATTTAAACATATAGCATTCTGTATGTTGAAACCAAATCATTTTCAGAGGTCTGTATTACCAGAACTACTCTGCAATTTCAACATCCATATATCATTTTATACAAAATAAGAAAAGTAACGCTTGCTCTAGGCTGTTTTTATGGCCCTGACAGCATGATCCAGTGACGAAAGATAAAAACCAATCTGGCCAATGGACAAAGAAAGAAAAGCATTGCCACTGCAGATCCTTCCAAAACTGACCCCCCTCCAAAGCAGGTATCAGTTGAGCTTCTGTTCATGTTAATGGAAATCTGGATTAATAGATGTAGAAAGAAGAAAATCATCTATACGGGTACCTGTGCATAACTGACACTGCAACCACAAGGAAATATTTGTATATCCCTTTGATCAAAAATGCAATGCAAAACTTATATTCAGTAGTAAAATAATTATGTGTTTATAACAGAGTAATACGTTGTGGTGGCAACTGGGATATGCTTTCAGGCCAAACGCGCGAACAAAAGATTACATCTGTGCAAGCACACAGGCCTCTAGTGACCAGCATTTTTTAAAGGCCTAACCCAGCATTATCTCTGCAAGAAAAACAGGATCAACCCTTTTAACTATGTTTGTGAAGTCTTTTGGTCTTCTGGAAAGCATATTTAGAAATTCAGAATCTAGAATTTAGTGGGGGAAACAACGCGTGCATGCAGCTTCAAAAGCAGCTCAGCACCACCAAGCGAGATAAACACCGTACAAAATTCATTGCAAACTCTAGCAACACAGGTAGAACGAGACTCAAAACTCATCCACAGAGATACCCTACATGTAAAATTTCTTAACTGGAGGACAGTCACCTCACACGTGGAGCTAGAGGCACCAATGCCCTTGGGAGGCAATTCCCCTTGGCCATGGCAGGGCCTGTGGAAGCAGCCCTTGCTGCAGAGGGTAATGCTCCGATTCTGAGCAGCCATCAGCTGGGGCAATGTCCCCCAGCCCACACAGGCGCCATCACCCACACAGCCTTGAGGTCGGTCAGGTCAGGGGCTAACCAGCCAGAATCTAGTCCTTCTGCTTCTGCTCTTCCCTGGTTCTGGAGATGAATAAAAAGGCCACCACGGGCAATGTCTACTGGCACCAGTACAGACCACGGCTGCCTGTCAAACACAACTAAGAAGACCGCTCCTCCTCCCCTACTGCTGTTGTACCAGTGGGGTTGTTTGGGAAGTTGTCATTACAGAGAGTTGAGGTGCCTTACCAACAGCAAGGTAATCACCTCAGCCAGCGCAAGAGAAGGCCAGGACCACAGGGCTGGGAGCAGGAGGCTTTGCAGGGCAGAGATGAAGTCCTGCCCTGTCAGTGACAGAAGGCCTGTGAATGTTGTTCCCAGCACAGGTGTCAAGGTGTTGGCAGCAGCAGGGTCTGCAGGGGCGGTCCCTGTGCAGAGTGGCCAGGGCTGTCCTGTGTTTGTGCTGGACATGGCCGGTTGCAGCTGGCTCCAGCCCATGGCCCCACCCCGGGCACAGCTGAGCCCGTCAGCCACAGGCGGGCACCTCAGGGAAAGCCTGTGCCAGAAAGGGAAAAACACTGCCCAGCAGCCAGGGCTGAGGGGAACAGTGTGAGAAACAGGCCCACCAGCCCTGAGGAGGGAGCGGGAGGGGCAGCTCCATATTCCCCCAGATATGCCCCTGTGTCCCTGGGAGAGACCCCAGTGGGGCAGCAGACAGTGGCTGGGTGAGCATCTGGCATGGTTAACTCACCACACATCGATGGGAAATAGCCTTAAACCAGCTGAAACCACTGCTGAAGGCACACCGTAACACTCCCAAATGTTGCTGTACACCCTTGTGTTACATCATCCATATTTAGTGCAAAGGCAGACACGCAGGTGCAGCATCAAGTTATCAAATGAGAATATAATTTCAGGCTTCTGTGTTGATTTAAGCTCTCAGAGTTTTGGCAAATGGTGCTGGAAACAGTGCTAGTTTTCAAAGGACAAATCCAAATGTTATTCACTTAAAAAAAAAAAAATCCTTGTTCTTTTTAGAAACTGTGGCTATGAAAGTGCAAAAAAATAAGTCAGACCCCAGGTCACATATAACATCTGCAACTATTTTAAATTCATTACATCTCCAACAAATAGGCCCTTTGTTTGAAGCTTACCTTCCATATTTTCAGAAGAATATTCTATTTAAAATAGTTGGGCTTTTTTTAATCAAACACCCATGTTTTTTTCCTCCTTCCCTATCACTATCAATATCCAGCATCAGAATTACTATCAACTTCAAATTAAATAAGATCTTGATTTCAATAAAAGACTCCTTCCATTTCTGCTACAGATAACCAAGCCCTCTGACAAATCAGCTGTCCCCAGAGGATTCCCAACCAAACTAGTAAGCAACTCCTAGAAGGCTCCTAGAATCCTTATCCAGTGACCCAATATGAAGTGAAAATACTTCGCTGCCAAAAAAATTTGGGGAATTGTTAACATGCTGTTGGAGCCTCTTCAATGCAGGAACATCTGCTGCTCAGAGCAGAAAGGGAGAGTAAAAATGCAGAGACTCACCCATCATTAACATTACAAGTGAAAATTCCACTCCACCACCACCTCCCCCACCAAAAGAATAGTTAATTCCTATCTGTACCTCAAGACAGGTATTTCTGGGGCACTACCTTTTTAACTAAATCAACTTTTACTAGCCTGAATCATCATCATCTGAGTTAACAATAGTTTTCTTTAGTTTCCCCATTACTAAGAAAAGTATTTCCCTTAGTAAAGGAGGCTTCATAGATACTGAGTAACCGGCAGTGTAGTTTGAAAAATGTTGCACTATCACTTAGATGTCCAAACTGGTTAAATTAAACCATTAAAGAAGCGGTTCATCCATAAGAAGGGGAAAATTAAGCAGTTTAGCTATCACCATTTGAATGCTACAAAGCCCCAAAGAGAGGGGGGGAATATATATACTTTATATATAAACAGTTGGAACCACACACTATGGAGAAAGCAGCAGCTGATGAGGTTTTAAAATAGTAAACAGGGAAAAAAAAGAAAAAACCAAACCTCTTGCATAGAGCCTACAAACCAGAAAAGAGTAAAGTAAGCACCTCAGATTGTAATAACTTTACTATTTGAACACTTAATGCTAACGTATCTGCTGTCACAGATGTCTATAGGGAAATCACTGACCTAAGTGAGGTCAAAAAATAAGGGGCCAGGAAAAACGGAGGTGTAAAAACGATACTGTCAGTCATGTTTTCCCCCTCCACTTCTTGATTCATCAAGTGTAGGAATTCTGTTCTAACCCCCAGGGCTGCTTTCAGTTGGACTCAACCGCTGCAACTGCTGCTGCTGGTCATACCAGCACGCTGGGAATAAAACTGTAAAGTTTAAACGCAAGCACGCAGTGGGCCAACACGCCAATAAACTCTGCTGAGAAAATTACTTCGGGGTGCGTGTTGCACAGCAGCAAGGGTAGAGGCAAGGGAAGGGAGGCCAGCTCACTAAGCCAGCTAAGATGGGAGAAGGTGGATCAGACGACAAGCGGCTGTTTCGCAGAGGTGTGAGCAGCAAGAGGCAAGTCCACCTGAGACAAGCTGGGGCATCCCTGCCCTGACCAAATGCCTTCCCCCCTAACAGCATGCTTACACTGCCATGCTGAAACAGAGTGGTCTCAGGAACAAACTCCTTGTCTGCACTTAATTTGCCATGAGCATTGGTAATGGCAGGGTTTTAGCACAGGCACTTAGTAGATACCTATTAATTTTATTCATACAAGAAAGATTTACGTTATTAATTTTATTTTTATTTTATATTCTTTTAACATGAATGGTATCAAGAATCAGGAGAATATTTTATTGCATGTTACCTGCAAGATTATTAAAAACAAGCCAGCACTTGCATTAAAATTACTTACTAATTAGAAACTTTTCAATTGCTTCCATTAAATCCATTAGGATAGTGCTAACAGTACTTTTAAGCAAGAAGGTGTCTAAAAAGCTACTGTGTTGCTAACGTTGTGTTACAGTGCAGTTTGCCAGGAGGCTGAGAGGGCAGAAAAATTAATTCGGGATGAGCAAACCAGGGCAGCTGCTAGAGAAAACCATTTGCTTCCCCCCACCAATTCTCCCACTCCCTGTCACAAGCTTAGGTCCGAATGACTGTATTAAGATTTAAATTTAATTGAGTAAAATAAAAGAGAGTTTGCCACAACCATACAATTATAAGAATATTCACATTACATTTCAGTGTTCTGATAGGTATCCATAGGGAAATGTATACAAATTATTTTTGTATCAGTTTCAGAATTCTGCAATATTAAAAAGGGTTCCACTAGTAAAAATGATGCAGTTGACAAATGGGAATGCACAGTTATTAAACATTTTAAAAATATTTTCCTTTTCATTTGGTGATTCATTCCTGAGTTTTTTTCAGGGGACAGCTATATAAATAAAAATACTAACTTGTCTACACATAATGACTTTATCAAAAATATGTTCCTACTATTTTCTAAATCATAATATCTTGTTGATTTATATCCAGACTCTTTGGGGTTTTTTTTTTTCCTAAATACTCAGACGACAGTCAAGACCTTCCATGTCTTTAATCATGGCCCATATAATAGCCATTCTGATGTGTTTTAAAACAGAACCCCAGTTTTTACAGAGAAGCCAAGTAAAATTTCCTCCATGAGAGATACTGACCTTTGAAAATATTATCCTTGTTGTGTCCCTTTTTTTGGTTGGTGGATTTTTTTTTTGGGGGGGGGGGGGGCGGGGTTACAAACAGCAAACAAACCTGTTGCTTCACTGATTAAAGCCTACTATGTTTCAGGTACTTTAGGAGTAACAGGCTTTTCTGTGTAAGGATACAAATTATAAGTATATAGGAATGGTTAATATATGGACCTACAAGGAAGCTGGGAGGGAACTTTTTACAAGGGCCTGTAGTGACAGGACAAGGGGTAACGGGTTTAAATTGAAAGTGGGGAGGTTTAGATTGGATATCAGGAAGAAATTCTTCACGGAGAGGGTGGTGAGGCACTGGAACAGGTTGCCCAGAGAAGCTGTGGATGCCCCATCCCTGGAAGTGTTCAAGGCCAGGCTGGATGAGGCTTTGAGCAACCTGGTCTAGTGGAAGGTGTCCCTGCCCATGACAGGGGGGGTGGAACTAGATGGGCTTTAAGGTCCCTTCCAACCCTAACCATTCTGTGATTCTATGATAAACGCCTTTTCAAGATAATCTCAACATTATGAAATTTGTTTCCCCAGAAATCTTAGGTATCACAGCACATTATACATAAATATCACTGATCACCAAAGCACTGAAATATTTTGGGTTTTCTTCCCCCCACCAATTTACGTCACTGGGTTTTACACATCAAATTTTCTTTGATCAGGCAAGAGGTCTTTCATAACCTTTTGCAAATATAAATCATAATATGCATAATCTTCCAAAACGTAACCAAAAGGCCTACAATCTCTAATTTGTAGATGACCTCTTCAGAGATATGTCTAATCCCCGCTCTTAACATCTCTAAATCTTTAAGAGAGCAAGTCTGGATCTGGATACTACATTTGTTTGCGGCAAGATGAGACAAGAAAGTTAAAACTTTGTGAAGTAAAAAAACTAAAGAACACAGGCATTGCCTTAAGACTGCATATATCTGTTTTACCTTCCACTGGAAGTATCTATACACAAAATATCACTTATTACAGGGAAGCTGAAAACACTGTTCAGGAAGAATTATATTTAACTAGTACACTAACTATAATGAATTAGACCAAAAGCATTAAACCATGAATGCACATGTTTTTTCTAAGTGAAGACTGCATCTTTTCCACCAGTTTAGTGTCTTCTGCTGCAGAACAATGTCATGTTTCCTAACAAGAATTATAAATCTCAGATCAGTTTAGCTATTCAAGGTTATGTATGACATCTGTGGCAGTCACCTAGTGCTTTAATATAAATCACGAGTTCAATATTGTATCTAAAGGTAAAAATATTGTCAGTGTATGCTAGTTTTGAAGTCTCAAAAGTATTTCAGAATTTTTGAAACAGTAATTTCAAGCAAACTATCATAACAACAACAGCTGGGCCGATATTTAAGTGTAATTTTTTAAAAATGCATTTCTATTGCTGTTAGTTATATTTAGGATAAATAAATATGTCCCTGCATTTCAAGCTATGAAGTTACAATGCCTGTGGTGCAGCTGTTTGCATGGGATCGTGCACTGGCTAAGGCCAGGCATTCTGGCACTGGTGTATTAATATTCAACTCGGCAGATTAGCATAAGCAGAGGCTGTCGAAAAGGATGAGTGGAAGGGTGGGAGTGTAAAGTATATGGAAGATGACATCTATCTTTAGGAGGTGGTTAGTTTAATTACCTATGAAGCTATTGATCCCAAGTTAGGAAGCAGCTGAACAAGTGTTTTAGGGAATGCCATGAGCAGCCAGCTCGTGATGAAAAGAATATTCATGCCCTTAAAGGTAACTGGAAAGCAAAAAATACTTTGGCAGTTGGAAAATACACATTACAAAGAATCAAAACAGAAATTTAAAATACTCATGTCTCTGTGTGCCAAGCTAATTTTTCATACAGAAAATTCCACATGACTTCAGATACAAGTTTTTAGAAATATTTTCCTACTTTTCTCCCTGAATTTCCTCAAACTGAGTGATGTTGAAAGATGATCTTGTTTCTACAGATAAGAATTACACAAACTACAAGTTTCTGTTCAAGTAACTTTCCCATGAGCCACAGAATGCTCACACAAGTATTTCGTGTACAAGGAAAAGAATTAGTAGTTATGCTCAGTGAAACGGAATACTAGTTTACACCCAAAACATCACCAGCTGGGAATTCAAAAGTTTATGCCATTCTACAAAATATGCCTTTTTTTTTTTTTTTTTTAATCATTGGCTCAGTTCTCCTAATCTCTTTTGTACCTTTACCACCTATAACCTTGGGTACAGTAAGGTTATTCCAAGCTCCTGTCAACATCACCTTTGTGGTCTCTTTAAGTGAACTCAGACAATTAACAAGCAGTAGAGAGATCACTTCAGTTTGAATTATAAACCAAATGCTGCCACTCCTCTTTACCTAAATAGCCATAAATTAAGCTGTAAAGGACTCAAAATTCACAAGGGAAATGTAATATGTGGTTTAAACAGAGTTCCTTATCTGCAACACGCTATGACCAAAGTCTCAGTACGGTAGCAAAAGGCTGCACACAGCCTCTTCGAACAGAGGGCAGGGCTTGTTTACACAAGGAAATGCCCACACAATTCTGTGGCTACGCTAATTGTGACACTTCTCGTCAATAGGTCAGAAAAAAATGCTCCTTCCTCCTCCTTGTATACTGCTGCAAAACATTTGCCAGTGTAAACCCCTGCTCAACTTGATTAGGGCAGCACTCCACTGAATTTTCTTTCCAGAGTTCATCTTTGCTGCAGACATACCAGTGTATGGCTCTATGTTGGTTACCATTGGTATCAACAGCAGGGCAGGCATGAACCTGATCACGTCCCTACAGATCTAAACTAGGGGTGAAGCTCAAGTCACCAGTGTTCCCAACCTATCAGCCCCTGAAATAGATACAGGAAAACTAGCCTGGGAACATCTGTGTGCGTGTCAGTCACTTGGCAGCTACAGCGCAGTCCTACCCCAGAATTCATACAGACAGAACTAGTATTTGGCACCTCAGCAAGATTCACTACTATGAAACTATTTCTAAAACTGTTAGAGAGAACCGTTTTTACAACTATTTTGATTTTATGAACAAGTGCTTATCCACCAGTGCTCAACTATTATGATTAGAGAAGACATAAAAATTAAACCAACTAGATATAATAATTTATTACGTAAAGGAGCTATACCACAGGTCCTGAGACAGTAGTTACACAACCGCAGCCCAATTTGATTACTCTGATCCTATCTGAACATTTGCCTTAATTCTTTTTATTTTTTTCATTTTTTGGAAAACCTATATTTGTATTCCTTGATTCAGAAACCCTCAAGATAAAAGTCTGCCTGTGCTTTCAAAGCATAAGTTAATGATTAACAGTGAATAATAAATATGCATGCAGAAGAAAATGGCAAACCTTTATACCAAGAGGGTCATTTTGGTTATTTCTACATTACTGACCTTTTTATCTGTTTCACTAACATGCTTCATGAAAGTCTGGAGCTAATCCTTTTCTACTTTTTGGCCCTATATAGTCAGGAAGAATCTACAATTTCTATTTTGAACATTATATGACAATTCTCAAGTTTGGTGGGTTGACCCTGACTGACACCAGGTGCTCACCAAGCTGCTCTATCACTCCCCTCCTCAGCTGGGCAGGGGAAAGAAAAATATAAGGAAAGGCTTGTGGGTCAAGGTAAGGACAGGGAGGGATCACTCACCAATTACTGTCATGGGGAAAACAGACTCTGCTTGGGGAAAAATAAATCTAATTTATTACCAATAAAATCAGAGTAGGATAATGAGAAATAAAACCAAATCTTAATAACAACTTCCCCACTACCTCTCTGTTCTTCCTGGATTCAACTTCCCACACAATTTTCTCAACCTCCACACCCTGGGATGGAGAATGAGGGTTGTGGTCAGTTCATCACACACCGTCTCTGCTGCTCCTTCCTCCTCACACTCTTCCTCTGCCCCAGTGTGGGGTCTCTCCCATGAGAGGCAGCACTCCATGAACTTCTCCGACGTGAGTCCTTCCCAAAGGCTACAGCTCTTCAAACTGCTCCAATTGTGGGTCCCTTCCATGGGGTCACAAGTCCTGCCAGCAAACCTGCTCCAGCCTGGGCTCCTCTCTCCATGTGGCCACAGGTCCTGCCAGGAGCCTGCTCCAGCACTGGCTTCCCAGGGATTCACAGCCTCCTTCAGGCATCTCCCTGCTCCAGTGTGGGGGTCCTCCCCAGGCTGCAGGTGGGTCTCTGCTCCCCCGTGGCCCTCCATGGCTGCAGGGGCACAGCCTGCTCTCTCACCATGGTCTGCACCACGGTCTGCCGGGGAACCTCTGCTCCGGTGCCTGGAGCACCTCCTCCCCCTCCTTCTCCCCAGGCCTTGGTGTCTGCAGGGTTGTTCCTCTCACATTCTCACTCCTCTCTCTGCTGTTGTTGTGCAGCAGGTTTTTTTCCCCTTCTTAAACACATTATCCCAGAGGTGCTACCACCATGGCTGATGGGCTCGGCCTTGGCCGATGGCGGGTCCATCTCGGAGCCAGCTGGCATTGGCTCTGTTGGACATGGGGGAAGCTTCTGGCATCTTTTCACAGAATTCACCTCTGTAGCCCCGGCGCTACCAAAACCTTGTCATGAAAGCCCAATACACTTGTGTATTTGGGGGGTTAAAATACCTTCTCCATGAAGCACAAACAAAAAGAGTGTAAAACATCAAAATTTTCCTCCTCCAAGCATACCCTTCTAGATATGCCAGATTTCTTATTAATCAGCCATACCCAATCAAGTATTTCTTTGTTCATTTTATCAACAAAATAGTACCTCAATACACCATTATACCATCACATTCCCATTCCCAACTCCTATGCTTCTTACTTTTTTAATAGTTTTCCCCTTGAAAGCTACAAATTAAGATTACTTTTGTATTAAAGGGCAATTTTTGACATACGGTGTTACAAAAGACTCAGTGAAAATTACATTTATAGAAAAGGACTTGGGGGGTTGAAAACTTCTTTTTTTCATTTTTCCCTCAAAAATTACTTAATTCACCTCAATTTTTTCTTTTATTAAAAAGATACAGAAGATTAGAAAACACACATTCATAACTGAAAATGTCTCAATAAAGTCAGTTACCCAGTTACACAGTGATGACATAAGTTTTTGCTTTTTTCTTCACATGGTAAGAATGTGTAAGTAAATATTTAAGCAAATATGAAGAAAAAATACTCACACTGATTGTATTCTGGAAAAAGGTGGCCAGTATTGGTTCTTGATTTATAAAGAGAGTGAAATGACTGGGTGGCTGACACAGAATGTCATAACCAAGTCTTCTCCCAGATCAGGTTTTCACAAAATAAAACACCTAAATTAACTGTCAGTATGTGCATACAAGTGCTATACACGTAAGTATTGAAGCGCATGACACAACTGAGAGTTTGGTTTCACTTCTGATGAGTTAAAAAAAAACCCCACACTTATCCGTGAAACTCAGAAATCCACAGTAACTTGAACTGAACATGAGAAAACCATTTTGCTATTAGAAAACTCTTTTCTTTAACACCAGCTAGACAAACAATTCCTAGATATCCTACAAGACAAAATATGCTTTTCTCCCATCTCTGTGCATACAGCACAGTCACAGGATGTTTTCGGACGGCTACACAAGTCCACTGCTCAGCGTCGAGCTCTGTGCCCTATCCTGACACAAGATTGCACTGCACAGCCCAGTCCATAAAAAACAGACACGTGTTCTGTGCGGCCCAAAACAGAGACTGATTAGAGGAACAAAACGACTGGCATCACAACCAAGGACAAAGTTGCAGTCAGATCCCTTCCTTGCACGTCCTTGCCATCTACCCTGGAGCTGTTTACCAGTCAGATACCATTTGCAGATGTGGCTAGCCCCCCCGTTGGCAGGCTAAAGAGGGGTCAGGAGTGGGGGGAAGCATTGTGGCCCCTCTCATTATTCTTCCAGACAGCATTATACCCAGACAGGCATCAAGGACACAAACATGAAACGTTCACAACCCATTCATCTCCCACACCCACAGAAGTCTGCAGAAGGTTTTATGGGAAAAGCAGCTGGACCATCAAGGACAGTTTGCTTCTACCATAAACTCTGTTTTAAGGTTTCATCGGAACTACTACCTATACATTTTTATGTTCATTGCTCATTCCCAAAAAAAAAAAAGAGCTAGTCAGTTTAGGACCAGTTTCACTTAGGACCTTAAGGACATTACAAAAGTCAAGGACTAGTAACAGTTCATTTTGGCAAGGCTCAGCTACTGAAGTTTATCCTATGCAGGAGGATAGGGCTGAAAAGCACTTCATTTAAATGAAGTCAAAATTTGTTGATTTGTCAAAATGACAACTACTAAACAGATATTTCTGTTGTTTTATTTTGACAGAAACTAGCAAGCTTGTTTTTAGAACAGTATTATCAGCTGTAAACAAAAGCGACTGGTTTTCACATTAAGGGATTACACGCCACAGCTGCCAAAAAAAAAAAAAAACCCACCAAACATACTCGGAAATACTTCTTCCACCATCAAAAGTACAATAAATGCACACAGAATAACAATTCCTCAGTGTTTCTCAGCAGTAGACACCTTTGCATATTTATTTGTTAAAACTCTCTTGGATCTCAGTTCCAGGTTGTCAGTACAAGATCTGTTAAATCTCCACACAGCAAATGCACAGATAATCAAAATGCAGCTTTCCGTACAGCATCCTCGCTCTGTGCCCAAATCCTTGCTGGGAGAAAGCAGCTACTGCAATGCAATGCAGACAGAAAAGGTACAGTACAGCACATCATGAGCAAAGTTACTACAGGGCATGTCTACGGTAGGAGTGCCTTACCAGCGTAGCAGCTTTACCCCTTCTACTTTATAGGCATATCACAGGATCACGGAAGGGCTGGGGTTGGAAGGGTCCTACAGAGGTCATCTGGTCCAGCCCCTCCCAAGCAGGGTCACCCAGAGCCAGTTGCCCAAGACTGTGTTCAGAGGGCTTTTCAGTATCTCCAAGGATAGAGACTCCACAGCCTCCCCGGGAGGTTATACTCTGCACTATCCTCTGTATCACTACTGCAAAACTAACAAGAGCCAGAGAAAGCTGAAGAGGTTAGGTTCCATTTTAATACTCTGAAGGCTTTTCCTAGCAAAAATCTATTGGTAACAATCACCTTTCCACCTCTCTGCACAACTACATACATCTTAGGGTACACGGAGTAGATCGAGGTCACACAGGTAGACAAAATTGATACTAAACATCAGCCTGTCCTATCACTTGTGATCCCATCCAACACAATGAAGTCAGTCAGCACAACCCAACAGATACACTGTGCTTTCCGAGACCATATATACTCATGTACTAGCACCTACAGATACCCAGGCTCCAAGACTGAGCTCCTCTAACACTCACAAGGACCAGGAGTGCAAGTAAGTCACACCATCTTATGCATTTGCTCAAGGCTGGCAACTCTCCCATTAATTTGGTCTACAAGAGGTGGGAAGGGGTCCCCAATAACGAATTTCTGATTACGCTGGACTATCCTGAGCCAGGATATTAGCCTCAGCACAGAGTGCCCCTACCACCTCTGGTTGGATTATGTGGAAGATCATTGCAATGAAAAAGTAACACCTGGTTATTTTCCATTTCCAGGGGTAGCAACTGCCTCCTTGGTGAAAGTTTCCCAGACAGCTAATGCATAAAATGATTCTTCTATTACCTGCTGGCATATATTCAGGCTATTCTTATTTCATGCAGTATGTATTGTGTGAAGTCATAAAGGAGCATTAAGCTTTGGTAAAAAAATTGGCTATGTTAGGATAATTTGAGCAGTAAAACGTGGAAGGAAATAAATCGGTAAACTAGGATGACGACAAAAATTAATAGGAATTAAACAGAACGATTAACGAAAGAGAGCACAATGCAGCATTTCTTTGTCAAAAAAAATATTCATAAAGCTACGTTCTGCTTCTATAGAAACACACAGTAACAGCTAAATTAAGCTATTAAAACTAGTTAAAATACGTGTTATTAGCAAGAAGTTACGTGGACCATAAAGTCAGTCTGTGACAGACTGAAATTACTTCTCACAAAATAAGAACACCAAATTCTCACCTATGGAATATATTGAGCTGCAGTTCTAAGTATCAGCAGAAGTGGTAAAGATGACTGCTATATTAGAATAAGAAAAGGACTGTAAGGGATATTATTACATCACAATAAGATCAGATATATGGCTTAGAGGACCATTTTAATTCTCAATAGACCTATGAAGAAAATTAAGAGGAAATTGAAAGCAAAGGGGCTTAAATTTCCTATGCTATCATCAAAGTAAGTTTCTTTCATAGCAAATTTTTATTAAACAGTTTTCTTTCAAACTTTGACAGGTGAGCAAAGAAGTAAATGTACAGGCAACAGTTACTGGTAGAAAAATAAAGTGCATTTTTAATTTGTGCATTTAATACATTTCTAATGGTTGGTTGGGAGGAGTTTTGGGTTTTTATTTTTTTCTTCCTTTATTTAAGTGGGGAGAGAAAAAAAAAACTTCAAAATCCCCAGTTTGTCATACTTACTCCTGAGCAAAGACATGAAATTTGTCTTAGAGGAAAACTAATTCAGGTTGATTTAGCAGTGAGTTAAACAATTTCTTTGAAGTTTTTAAGCAAGACACCACTCTTCTTGAGGGAAAGGGTAAGAGACTGCTTGAGAAGTAGCTGGGAAGCAAGCTTAGTACCTCCCCATCACTGGATCTCCAAAATTAGCATCTGGTCTTAGAGAGACCTCAAGAACTCTTGACTTCCTTCTGGTGCTGTATCATCCCATGGCACAAAAGAGACACAGTGTCTGCACAAAGCAGTTAAGAGGAAGCAAAGCACGGGTGCCAGCAGCGACATAAGAAGTCAGGGTACAGAACACAAAGGTCTGTGTACGCTGTCATTCCTGGTCAATATAATAAGAAGAATTGTGTCCATGGAATTCGAATTTCCCTAGACTTAACCTAGGAAAAGAGCAAGTTTACCAGGCCACACCCGGAATCCGTGGCAGAATATAGCTATAAAGGATTTCCTACAGAGCCCACCAAGAGGAATACAAGATCATCTATTGCCTCAAGGCATCTTTTAGCTGAGACCTCAAACGCTGTGGTGCACATCGAAAATTCTCAAGGCCAGATTGCATCTTAATAATCATACAGTAACAATAATGTTTTGTTACATAACCATTATACTTGGTCACTTTTCACTTACTGATTTATGAGGCAAAGATGACCTATTCAGCTCTCTAGAAAAAAACCAGAAACCTCACATGAGGAAGTGTATTTTCTGTTTTTAAAAAGGCTTTGTCTGCAGATAAGTAAGTAACAGGATGAGGAAAATATATGGGATATGATGCTCCATTAGCAAACATCACATCTGTTACTCATATTTTAATATCTTCACTGTCACCCTGAAGCATACCATGTGCAATTAAGAGAAAACAGCAATGTAATTTTTTAAGTGAATTATTGTCAACAGTCATACACAGCACTAAGCCAACTGCAAATCACTAAATCAATTCAACACCAGTTTAAAAAGTTTTGATTAATCCTCAATTCATAGCTATGCTATTATAATATTTATTAAATGTACTCGCCACTTTATGACTCCCTCATTTCACTTGTAATTACAGTAAATATTGATTGCAAGGATGGCTTGGAGACAGCTCCAAAATGTGCAACTCTGGCCCCTGGAGGCAGAGCTTAGCTTCTGTTCCCATGACTGCCCTTCAGACAGACTCAATGGAGATACAAGATTCAATATATTAATTTACTGGTTAAAAGGCATACCTGCTCAGATTTTGCTCAATTAAGCAGAGAAATCTGTTATAGCATACATTTTTTTTTTTTATAGAAGCCTTAATGAGTTTTATCTTTAAATGCTGTTGCGGAAACTGTTTTAAGCAGTTCTGAAGTCAGTCTGAAAAGTGAATCACAGCCTCAGAGGACAACTAAGAGCACTGGCCTTCATTAACTTTTTGCTTCCTGGTTCCTCAAAATAACCAACACACACAGATAATGGAGTCCATAGCCAGTTCCGCAGAGTAAAAGCTGAGCTCTTCCCAACAGAGCAAGTGACTACGCCTCTATCCCAGCATCTGCTGCTGTCAGGACACAAACACAACGGTCCTCCTTTATCTGACTCTCCCTTCTCTATCACCCCTTCCGCTAGGGGGGCATTCTCCATCCTCTCCCTCTAAAAACTGCTATGATCCCTGATCCCCAAAGGTGCACACACTCAAAGCTTCTTTGTGCTCTTCTTGCCAGGTTAAGAGGAAGCCTAGCAGAGAGTCCTCATTTACAAACTTAGAAGCATCTCCAGGCCAGCCTTCCTGCAGCTCCTAATGGGACAACAACTATAAAAAATGTTTTGTCCGTGAAGCTGCCCCTACAGTAACCAAGTTGATACCCTGCAGATTTGATCATGGTTTTTCGTGAACTTCAATGAAGAATAAAAATGAGCTGAATTTTAATTTTCACACAAATAGGTTAAATGACCCTGTGAAACATATCCAGAAGATAAGCTTGTGTACACACAAGTTCATAGAATCATAGAATGGTTTGGGTTGGAAGGGACCTTAAAGACAATCTAGTTCCAACCCCTCTGCCACGGGCAGGGACACCTTCCACCAGACCAGGTTGCTCAAAGCCACATCCAGCCTGGCCTTGAACACTTCCAGGGATGGGGCATCCACAGCTTCTCTAAGCAACCTGTTCCTGGTGCTTCACCACCCTCTCTGTGAAGAATTTCTTCTTGATA
>NW_010257115.1:0-6017 GCF_000690775.1 Eurypyga helias | reverse complement strand
TTCAGGTACTGGAAGGTGCTATAAGGTCTCCCCGGAGCCTTCTCTTCTCCAGGCTGAACAAGCCCAACTCTCCCAGCCTGTCCCTATAGGAGAGGGGCTCCAGGCCTCTGAGCATCTTCGTGGCCCTCCTCTGGACTCATTTCAACCATTCTATATCCTTCTTATGTTGAGGGCTCCACAACTGGACACAGCACTCCAGGTGGGGTCTGAAGAGAGCAGAGTAGAGGGGGAGAATCACCTTCTTCAACTTGCTGGCCACACTTCTCCTGATACAGCCCAGGACACGGTTGGCTCTCTGGGTTACCAGTGTTCACTGCCAGATCATGTTCAGCTTTTCATCCACCATGGAGGTGTTGTACACCTCCTGGCTGGTTATTCAGAATGGTGCTGGTCTAACCATGGGCTACAGCATAGTTTCATTTAAAGGCACCACCACCATTTGGCAGAGAATTCAGTCACACCTTGAACCCAGTTCCATGAGAAGATTTTGCAGAGCACAGATGCCATTCATGCACGCACCAAACTAATACATTAAAAATTGGATCTCAAACCAGGCAGCTAAAAGGTCGGCTTGGGGCACACATTAATTCATTCACAAGTAGTGCCTCATTATATGAAATCACCATCAGTACGACTTGCATTTTTATTGCCATTACAATATGATTATCATTTGTCCTCAGAATTTTTACCTAGCTATATGTGCTCTATTAGAAGCCACCAAGGCTACTGCTGCACATGCAGATTAAATAGTACCAATAAATATGCCCAGGCACTAGAAATTTCATTATCCGTAATGCTTGTTAGAATGATCCCTAACACAGCTTCCACCAGAGCTAGCTATCATTCACCCTAACAGTTCCTACACATGCTCCAGGAGCCAGCAGTATCCAGGAAATATCCCACATATATAGTCTCGTTTCCAAAGGCTAGGAAGTTTAACAGTACCAGTTCAGGACACCTTGTGCTGTTTGGCTTCGGAAAGAGAGGGTGGTCCTTGACACACTAATTTGGAAGTAGAGATGCATCCTCAAAGATTTACATTTTGTACAAAAGCACCATTAAAAAGAAAGCCTATGCTTTTTGTAAAGGTAGGCGAAGAAGAAAACCTCCAAGTGACTTTCAGCCCACAGCAAAGAACTGTTTCCCCCACAGCTTCCTTGCTATAATCACATAAAGGTGGGATTGCTATTTGTTTGTCATTAGACTAAAACCTATCTCCCAACCCAAAATGCCATCACACATATGGAAATCCACAAATTACCAAAATAGAATTCCAGTAACTGAATATTCCAAGGAGCAATCTACACTGAATTTTAAACTAGCCAGTTTGTTTCACAATTTTGATAGGATGCACTAAAGCACCTTTTGCAGCATTGTAACTTGTGCTTTCCTCTTGCATTCAGCCATGACATAATAAAGTGAGGACACCCCTTTCTGTCAATTATTTGAGGAAGGAGGTTGGACAACAAGTGAATTACCTTCTTTTGAAGTCCATCTATTTATGCACTCTAAAAATTGAACTCATTTCAACCAGGAACAAAACTTTTATTAGTTCTCCATGTTTGCTGGATTCAGAATGAAATACAGAGGGGGAGAAAAAGAAAAAAGTGTGTATGTATGTGTATGCATAGATTGTATGTTAGTGAAACTAAAGCCCGGTGTTTCGTGTGTGTGTGTACACTCAGAACAGCTGACATGAATTTCAGTAATGCATCTACAGATCGAACTCAGCTGTACTGCAAGTTCAAGATACAGTACATGCAGAAAAAAAATCTAATTACTTTTTTTTTTAACTTTTCTCTTAATTAAAGTACATAAATAAAGCATCCAAGTATCCAGAAGTGCTCAGTAGTAAGTGGATTACATTTTTTGTGGGCACTGTTGGATGCTGAGAACTTTCAGACAAGGCAAAGCAGAGTCATAGTGTGATCGCTTTCGCCATCTGGTGAAACAGCAATTGGCTCAAGAGTGGATAATAATTATAGAAACAGAAGTCAAAACTTTAATGCTGGTATAAGCACAGGCTAATATGGCAACACCGTTGTTATCTGGCACAGGAAACAATCACCTTAGCATCCAGCTCAGGCTGCAGAAAGCTGCCAATTCTTGTGGATCCACTTGGAATCGGCATTTCACACAGAAATGGACCTCCTCTACCATCAGCCCTTCCACTGGCTGTTGCCCAGCCTAAGGTTCACCTGTAACTTATCACTGACTATAGCCACATACTCTTGCAATGAAAAGGGTATTGAGCCACTGAAAACTAATGAGCCAAAAAGAAATAAACTAAAGCTATTTTTCTGGATAAAACTTTTTCCCTAGTAATAAAGGCCCCAATGTCCATAGCTATACTATATACATTTTGTGGTGTCTCACTTCATTCTATTTCTAGTCTAGTCTTCTGGAGCGAACATCCATTAGTAGACAGAGAGCATCTTTTTGTTTAGTTGCATTGGAAAGGAATCCGATGTTTGTGATCCACGTTTTTTTCAAAATGCAAGCTAAATGAATGTTATTCCTGCTCTGAATTCCACCTAAATTTGCTATACGGTCAGCCAAAGTAGCTGAGCTAAGAGAAGAACTTACTGCTGCCAGAATGGACAGACCCACTCCCCCCTGACCCTTGCTTTGCCCACTCCTTAGAGCTCACTGCGGTGCTTTGCAAGCCAGTTGATCCCTCTGAGCAACAGGAAACTGTCCTCATTTTGGGATGAGTGGGGTCACCAGCCAAGCAAGTCTGCTCAATAGAGGATGACCCAGCTCACAGCCAGAACTAGGACTACCCTTGCAGTGGCAGCAAGCACACAGATAATCCTGAGGGCACCGTGTCAGGCTGCATCTTGAGTCAGGCTGGAGAAGGGAAAGCAAAATCTATTTCCACATCATTACCAGACACCACCTAGAGATGAACATCTACAACGCTGTCCGCTGTCCAACTTCAGTATGTTTGTGTAAAGGCAAATATTGACTGAAGCAATATTTTTACAATTCTGCCATTTCAGTTTCCCTCTGTTCTGGAGCACAGGCCAGAGATCATCATCTCCTGCATTAGTCAAAGTGTTGCAGGGTTAAACTTCAGCACCTATGATTGAATGCTGACTGAGAGTTATTAAACAGATACTATCATGCAGTTCTCTGGTAAACACACAGAAAAATTACTACAATTTACAGCGCTTTCATTTTGGAGTGTTACGAATAACTTCTAAATGGAAATGGGAAAACAGAAAACCTATTCACATACTTCACAGAGACTTTCTGCCATTTCTTAGGCACATATTTTAACATCTTGCATTGAATAACCGTGTTAAGGGATGGAAGCACAAATGTTACTTATATCCTTCACATACCACTGTTACTATGCACGATTAATAGAAAGCATGTCACCTCCACTCTGTAGTGGGTAAGGAGAATTAAAAAAAAAAGCAACAGCAGGCTCAGGCCAAGCGTTTCAGTCACGTAAGTAACTTGCCTAGCAATCTCCACAGTCCTGGCCACGTTCCAGACCTCGCACTACGAGTTGATCCCTCATCATCTGCTGGTGAAAACAAAAATGTCCAGAGTGATCTTGAACGGTATCTATCATGTTGACTTTTTCTCCTGTCAGTACAACACTTGCACTCCAGGGTGGAATGAAGTCTTTCCAGGCTAAACTAGCTCCTTTGGAAAAGCTGTCATCCACCAGGTGTATGGCCCAGCTCTCGGAAGAAACACAGTCTGTCCAAATTGACTGAGATCTTTTGCTCTTACAGATCAGCTCTTCCAACCCTCTGAGGCCCAGCTGGTTCATCTATCGGAAAGTGAAAGGGTGTGAGCTTACCACTGCTTTAGAAAATAAGAAACATAACCATTAAATGCCACATTTTATTTCTGAAAGTTCCCAGATCCTTTTAGCTGAACTATCCTGGATCATAATCACAGTATGTTTGGAGAACAGCAGCGTACTGTATTTCAGCTATTACACTTTTTTCCCTTACATCATTCTTTAGGCCAAAGTCAAAGGCCATCAGCCAAATAAGATGTATTACAGATCACATCCTTCAACACCAACAGCTGGCCAACCTGCTCACACGTGGATGTTGCAGAGCATGCTCCCTCAGATGATAACCAGTGGAAGTAAGACCATAGATCCAGCTGCACCAGAGATTAAACTAAGAGAGGACTGGGAGTGGGAGGCCGAGACTCTCCGACACTAGCAGTGACTCTCTTGAGACAACCAAGGAGAGAAAAAAGTTGCCCAGTGAGAATGGAAAAGAAGAGGGATAGGAAGCTATTTAGAGGGAGGGAAATGGTTCAGTTGAGGCAGTACCTCCTGGAAAAATAAAAGGCATGAGCAGAGATCCTGATGAACCCCTGCAAGATGGGTTTCCTTTGACGTGAAATTCAGATTCTTTCGGCTGGTTGAAGAGGTCATCACAACCACATAAGGCTCAGGAGCGAAAACACAGGGCACATTGGAGAATAACATTCATCAGGATCTTCTGGTCTGTTAAGCCTGAGATAAAGGGAAGGTGAGGATGAGGACAAAACAAACTTTGACAAGAAACAAAAGATGGAACAGAAAACAAATGGAAAGGTTGCCCTGTGAAAAACAACTGAAGGACACTGTATTACTGAAGGAAAAAAAAAAAGGTTATCCAGTGAAATGAGTTTGAGATTAGCTGTAGCAGAAGGAGGGAAGGACTGTGAGGAGACAGGACAGCAAGGCCTGAAGAGTACAAGTCAGCACTGAACAGCAGAGAGAGATGGCATGACACAGCCTGCAATGGCAAGACAGGCTAAGCAAATACAAAAAGCTTGTGGGGGACAAGCAAGACTGGGACAAGCTGAAGAAACAGAAGAGAGAGAATACACTTACAGGCCTGTATTGGCAATAACCAGAAGAATATGTGACCCAGATCGCAAAACCCATATAGACGCTGCACTGGAAACAAATGTTTTGGCCTTTCAGTATAGGAAGGGGGCTTATAATAAAGACAGAGTTTTGCCAAGGCCTGTAGAGACAGGACAAGGAGCAATGGTTTTAAACTGAAAGATTCAGATTGGACATTAAGAAATTCTTCACAGAGAGGGTGGTGAGGCACTGGAACAGGTTGCCCAGAGAAGCTGTGGATGCCCCATCCCTGGAAGTGTTCAAGGCCAGGCTGGATGAGGCTTTGAGCAACCTGGTCTAGTGGAAGGTGTCCCTGCCCCTGGCAGGGGGGGTGGGACTGGATGATCTTTAAGGTCCCTTCCACCAGTCTATTCTTTTATGATGATTTCCAATCTCCATCCTGCCTCCCCATAGCAAACATCCCTGAAATTCACTGGCCATGTTCTGACCTATCCCAAGGCTGGTTCACAGAGCAGTAAATCAATTCCCTATAATATTCTCCAATAACATATGTAAGGGTGGTCTGTACTATAGATCTAATCACTGATAATGACCCATATCACACACCTTTCACACAAAACCACGATGCCTTTCTTCTAACGCATACAGCAGGCCTGACGGATTAAAAAGGCTCATGTAATAAAGGTGGGATTTATACACTTTTTGGAGAGAGACGCAGAGGAGTCAGGAAAAATAACAGAGTTTCACAAATACAAGGGTCACCTGTAACACTGGAAAATCAGCCTCTTGCAAACTTCTCCTTTGATCCTAAATCTTGCAGTAAAACTAAATATATTATTTAGTTCAATCACATGACTAGAAAAAAATCACCTGGCACTAGGAAAACATTCCTCTGGCACAGAGTATGTATTCATGTTCATTCTGCAAATACTCCAAAAAACCTCCTTAACACATTCTCTGAAGTTATGTATGATTTTCCATACTGATAAGTTAGCTTCCTGTCAGTGTTTTTTAAAAACAGTCTTTAATTACCTACTCTTTCACATTTTCCTTTGTTTTCATTTAGTAGTCAATTAATCATCAACTGCATACATTTTGTAGAATTGTATCACACGCATTTTCTGTCACATCTGTATCATCCTTTATTCTTTGCAGTGCTTAAACTTTAGTACAAAATACCAATAAT